>NW_010231484.1:0-55339 GCF_000690775.1 Eurypyga helias | reverse complement strand
AAGGCAGCGCTAGCGTCTGCCTCTGCCATGCCCCTCCACAGCGGAAGCCTGCTGAGGGCCTGGTTTCGGCCTTCATTGTTGCCTCACACCCGGTGTGGACGTTTCTATCGCTCAGCTGCCTGGTTGCATAAACCAGCTTAATGGCTTCATGTTAATCTGGAATGAAAGGCCATAATTAGGCCCATCTACTTCGGCAGCTTTTCACCTGATACAGGCATGGCAGCCCCGTGCAGCAGGATGCGTTACCAAGCCAAAGGTTTCTTCACTGGCAAGAGGCGCATCCACTCCACAGTTGTTCAGTGGCACGGCTGATCCACAACCTGCAGGAAAAAGCAGTGTCGCCAGAGCCCCGGCGCAGCTCGTTTAACGCAGTTGGCGCAGAGTCCCCCAAGCTACTGAGGCCACCCTCAAATTCAACTCTCCAATTATCCGGCAGCACCCGAATTATCATGCCACACAAAGAGGGAAACTCCAGTTGGCCAACTGGCTTTTCTGGTGGCCACATCAACACCTCATCCTCTTCTTGACCGGGTGCTGAGTTCCTTCCTGTGGTTTTCAATGTGAGTTTACGGCCTGATCCTCCATAGAAGTGCCTTTGTGCCCATACGGGAACGTTGTGGCCTTCACTCCACGGGATCCTTCTTTTAATCTGGTCGGTACGGTGCCACGAAGCTCTGCCGTGCTCTACAACCACAACAGTAGTGGTGCTGTTGACCTTCATGAAAGAGAGTCCGGCTCAACAACTGACGATTATCCCAAAGCATGCGGTGAGTTGCTCATGTGCTGAATAATTCATCCTGGCCCTTGGAGCGTATTAGGACTGAGGGAACTTATTGGCCACTGTAGGTAGCAGAAGCAGCCCGATGGGTCTGCTGTTAATTAAGCGACTCACATACTTTGCTTGTGTTTACTTATTCCTCTTCTCCTCCACCACGAACCATTCGGTTGTTGTTGTCACCTGCTCTGTTTCTAGCACTCCCACCAGTGCTGCTTCTTTGGGATCTGAGATCTGAGTTGACACAGGCCACTGGAGAAGCCAATGGCAAATGAAGAGTGCCGTTGTTCCAGAGGTTTCTTTGATGTTGTTATTGTGCTTTTTAAAAATAGTTACTGTTTATGTGTAAATACGTATGCAAATATATACTGGCGCGTGTGCGTGCACGCGCGCGTGTTCATTTGCATGTTCAGTTCCATTCTGAACCCTGCCAAATCCTTGCTTTTGACCATGTGTCACGGCAGCGAGCTCCACGGGTTAGTTGAGGAGCGGACCAGGGAGGAGAAAATGGGTGTTCCTGTGTTTCCACACCAAATTTCCAAGCAATTGGGGAAGTTAAAAGGTCTGTTTTCCTCACTGTGTGTATCATGCTGAGGAATAAATGCAACAATGGATGTCTGTTTCCAAGGGGTAGGCTATTTCTTCATTTTGAAGTCTTTTAAATCTGAGAGAGAGAATTGTGGGGAGAAGGCAAGGCAGTTAGATTGCAGAAACAGACTGAATTCACACTAAAAAAGAGAGCAACTCTTTGGCTAGGCGAGCTAAAAATTACAATACTTGCAAAATTATTTCTGCAGGAGAACCTGTGGAGGTGGCAGCAGACCGCATCCTAAAATGCGATTCTCAGGTGTCACTTGTCAAAGCAGACTTCCTTCTCCCTTATCTTCGCTTTTCCTTCCCGGTCTCCACCCGGCCCCATTTCTGCTGCCCATCAGTCTCAGGCTTAATTCATAGTTCCTATTGCTCCCACAGATCTAGCCACTGCTGTGGGTCCTTCCCGCTCCACCGTCCGGCTGCTGGTGCCGGGCTCCGGCCAGTGCTGCCCCTGCCTCCACATCCCCCATGGCTGCTGCTCCCAGCCTGAGCATGCGTCTCACCTAACTTCGGTTTTAATTCGTGGTATAAAGAACAGCAGCGCAGCTTGTTTACTTTCTGCCGGTCTCTCTGGTGCTGTGTTGGAGAACTGGGGTGAGCTTCCTATTTTTTCTTTAAGTACAGTGCTTGTGTCAATATATAGGACATGCTGGTACTACGTGCATGGCGACTTCGCACCCAGGGTGATCTTTATTCCACGCAGGGCTAGGGAAGCTGATTAGAGCCTTCTCCTTCCTGTGGTGCCGAGCAAAGGCATGTGATGCCGAGGGGGATTCTCGTACTTCTGAGGCAGCAACTCAGAAACACTCAGCTGTTCAGCGTGGAGTCACGGGGATTCCAATTTTGCTTTTTGTGCTGACTTCCCCATTTTCCTGCCTTACTCTTTTTTCACTGTAGTAGAGTGAGTTCAATGGCTTTGACTACAGGAAACTTTAGGAAAATGTGGTTTGCTTCTTTCTCAAGAACCCAGGAGCCACATTGGCTGATTCGCCATCTCCTCTGCCTGGGAAATCAAAGTCTGAAGTCTCTTCTAAATAATATCCCCAAAGGCCATTTTTCTTCCCAGCCTCAGTTGTTGTTTCTGTTTATACTTGTTTTGTTTAGCTGGCTATTGTTATTGTGGTTTGTCATTATTTCCAACCCATTGGGATGGATCACTAGACCAGAAAAAGGATGTAGGCACCCTCAGAGTGACCAAAGTCCCAGTCTCTCAGGTCAATCCCCGTGCTGCCAGGTTGTGGACTCATGGCTCTCTTTTTTTCCAACCCCGCGAAGCCGGACACTCTGCTGCTTGCTGGCCTGGCCTTGAGGAGGGTGAAAGCGAACGTGCTGAGCCCTCTCTGTGCCTCTGAATAGCCCATGGCCTGGTGACTCTGAATAGCCCATGGCCTGGTGGGTCTCCTGGGAAGCCAAGGATGTCAGCTTTCAGCTTTTTCAGGCCCAGGAGGAGCGGGTACCGCATCTCTCAGCCTCCAGAGATGGCTTCACAGGTTAGTCTATCCAAGAGGGGCACTATCCCCAATTTCCTTCAGGGTGCTGGCTTTGCAAAGAAAAGCAGGGACAGCTTGTGAGAAGCCTCACCCTGTATGCGTGCAGAAAGTGAGCCAGAAGAGTGCCTTTGACATCAAGACCATCGGAGGATTTAGGCAGGGTAATACCTCATTACTGGACCCTGACTGGGGATGGGTGTAACCTGGGTCCCTAATAGTGTAGAAGCCTGAGGGTCTGCTGTGTATCTGCATGAGCACAGCTCTAGGACCATAAGGGATTTAAAGCTCATAAATTTTTCTGCACACAGAGTTTAACCTGTAGGGTTAAACCTTAGCAGCACGAAGGTTTTCTGGATTATGTGCTCACGTTACATCCCACCTTAGGTGCTAAATCCCTTTTAGGGGGATCAGACCTGATGTTTTGCTTCAGTGAGAAGAAGCAACGTGCAGTTTCAGTAACACGTGTGACTGGGGAAGGCTTGAGGAATCTGTTCCTGCGGGCTGTGTTGGCACCAGGGCCGGCCTTGAGGTCTGGGTCTGGGGGAGCAGCCATGTCCCTCAGCAGTGATGGTGCAGAGCTGATGCCAGGTGAGCACTGCCACCACCTTGTAGGTGGCTCTGAGCACCTTGCACACTGCAGGCTGGGCCGGGAACCTCCACGGCTGATTGAAATGACACAGTGAGATAGGTTTTCGTTTGAAAAACTGCTGTATTTAGGTATGATGCAAAAGAAGACCTAAAGTCGGAGTGTATTGCTCTCAGGGAGTTTTCACAACACATTTCTGGGTTCCAGTCTTTTAATCTGCAGTCTTTCCTGGGGCCGGGTCCAGATTTGATCCTTAAGAAGAGGTTTATTTTCCAGTTTTGTACAAATACAGTGATCTCACAAGAGCAAAATTTGTAAGATTTTTATAGTGGAAGATGGCAGAAATCTTGGCAGATTGACACCATTTCCTCTGTAGCCCATTATCAGCAGCTACCTTATATGGTCCAAACCTTTCCCCTCATCCCATCTCTGCGAATCCCTTAAATGAGCACTTGAATTCCCAAAGTGCTGGTAAGAAAACGCAGTAGTAATGTGTTCAGTCAGATATGCTTGAAGTTGAAATTGTTTTAGCTTGGTGGGTTTTTTTTCCTTGTTCTAAGTGTTCTCAGCTAAATAATGAAAGACCAGCAGTTTCCTTATACAAATATTTGTATGCTATTACTAAATTTACCTGTGGGTACCCCTCCACCCCAAAAATTAATAAATTGCTGTTTTCCTAACACTGCATTTGTTTTTTCTCCTATGCTGTTATCAGGCTAGAACTAGGAATCATTCCTCCTTTGAAGAAGCTCAGACAAATGGGTAAGCCAGGCTAAATGTCCCCAGGGGAAAACTTACTTCATTTCTGAAACATTAACAACAGCAATCAAATGAAATGTGAGTATTTTCAGAGTACATACTGTGCCTTAGGACATTTAAGCTAATTTCTTGAATAAAGGAACTTTTCAGTAACCTTAAAGAAGCATACCCTAAAAAGACAGTTCTGAATACCAGCTATTTCTGACATGTACCATCTGCTGAAAAATGAGGCTCAGGAGACCCACATGTTCCTCTTTTAAAGTCTTTGTGAGATTATTTGGTGTGTTTACCTCATCTAGCTTGCATACAGTGGCTGGTAGACATTATTTCATTTGCTTGTGACTGGCACCGCTGTTTTGTGGTGCTCCCCTACAGTCACCTAGTGCTGTTTCTTCCCACTTTGTCCCTGCAGCAGGGAACAGGGTGCTAGTCCGGTGGCTGGAAGGAGGATGACCACCCGAACAGGCTTCACCTTGTTTCCAAGCCAGTACTGTTTTCATGCAAATACCATCAGCCACCCCTGCCGTACGGCCAGTGCGCCTTGCCATTCCCGGAGAAACATCTGGGGCTGGCGCATTTGCGGAAAAAACTGAGTCAGACTGAACCATGTGCCCAACTGTGGTTCAGGACGGTTTGGCCCATGCCTGGAACGACACCTGATTTGAATAATTTTCCAGCGCTCACTCTAAGTGCAGAAAGTTCCCATCTGCTCCCTCGCAGACTTTCACTTTCTAATTCTACTGAGGCAAAATGGACAAATGGGGTTTTTTCCCTCCAGGTGTCTCATCCTTAACGTCTAAGCATAAACATCTGAAAAAAAAAAAAAGCACCATCCTTAGCAATTAGTGGAAACAAATCAGTTTTACAGCCAAGGCGAGGCATAAAATCCATCTGCAAGCAAATATCTATATTATAGATATTATATATTATGCCAGGAAGTTGGATAAGCAGCTTTCTCCATGCAACAGCATAGTTGTACAAGCTTTAAGTTCGAGCAACCACGGCTGTGTCTGCACTAGTCATTTAAGCATGGTCGGGACCATTCCCGGGACCTGAGGCCTATCGAGATGGAAAGGGCCACATCCATACTCCCCTCTGTGCCCTGCACACAAACCTCCTGTTGAGCACCGCCTCAGCCTATGCCAGCTGTATTGGACCCTTCATGCTTGGGAATTGTTTGGGAAAGCTGGCGCTGGCTCTGCTGTTCCAGGCACTGTGCTAACAATTAAACAGCACAGACAATTGCCTTCCAATGCCTGGGAATGTTCCCCGGCACTTTTTCATTTACCAAGATGGACGTTAGCTTTGGAGTTCAGCTTTGGCACATTCTGCTCGGCTTCCCCCTGACTTTAAAAGGAGGGAAACAAACAAACAAACAAACAAATGGCATTCAGGGGAGCAGTTCTACTGCATGTGGTCCTTCTTAGAGCCTGAGAAATATGCAAATACACAGGCTCTATTGATTTGCTTCAAATTACTCCACATTGACAATAGAATAAAGACAAAATGCAGAAATGGCCCAGAAAATTGCCTTATTATTAAGAAAAGGGAAAAGGCATTTTCTTTTATTTTCTTTTATTTCATTTTATTTTATTTTATTTTAGTGAGTGACAGAGCTTGAGGAAGAAGTCCAGTTGGGGGGCTCAACTAGGAGGCTCCTCAGGGAGCTGTGTAGAAAACAGGGGAGGGCATATTCAGAAATGTTCCTTTTTAAAAAAAAAATAAGGAGAGAGAAGGAGAGAAAAGAAGAGGTCTAATCCCTTTGAAGCTTGCAGTTTTATGAGAGCTTTGTCCTTGGGAACTGTGCACCAAAGATGACTAGAGCCGCTTCAGGCTTTGCAAAATTACTACAAACATAAGGTGAGTGGCTTTATCATAAAATTGGAGTGGCCATTAAAACTTCAAAGGAGATGTATGACCTGAATTTTACCTGTCACAGTCTGGAGTATTTATTATAGGAAGATTTGATTCCTTTCTTTAGTTAACAACCCGGTACTCACGTGAGGTCATGGGCCGGATTATAGTTTTCATTGGTGGTATGACAGATTAGATGTTAATATTTTATTGCTCCTGACCTTGGGAATCCATAAACCATTGGACAGGTGAGAGCTGAAAAAAACCCCCAACCTCGCCCCTTTAGGAATGAGAGCATATTTCTAATACCTGAGTGTGGCCATAGTGGTACCTTTCCGTTGACTGGCACCCAACCAGGCTGACTTTGGCAGGACACATCTGTCAGAAGTGCTGGGGACTGTAGTCTTTCAGGAGCCCCATCAAGCAGTAGCATTGCCCATTTACTGGCCAATCTTGAAATAAGAGTACCCCAAAAGAAGGGCAGACTCAGTAGTCAAAACCGTAGAGAAAGACACTGTGATAACATCATCTTTTCCCAACAACATCCATTTTTTTCCCAAACATTGTCCTTCCACCTAAGTGTGCTGGTGCTGGGGACTGTAGTCTTTCAGGAGCCCCATCAAGCAGTAGCATTGCCCATTTACTGGCCAATCTTGAAATAAGAGTACCCCAAAAGAAGGGCAGACTCAGTAGTCAAAACCGTAGAGAAAGACACTGTGATAACATCATCTTTTCCCAACAACATCCATTTTTTTCCCAAACATTGTCCTTCCACCTAAGTGTGCTGGTTGGCTCTTCGGTTCAACACCTCGTCGTCTCACTGGCACGGGCAGCCCTTTCCCTTCGTTGCTGATGGGACTGCCAAATTGGTCACCTCTTCTACTGCCTTGGTGCCTTCTCGTTTTCAGTCTTCTCTTTTCCCTTCTTTGAAACTCTTCCCCAAAAGGTAGGTATGACTGTGGCTTCCTGCCTTTCCTTCCAGTGTTTTCTGCTATTCCTCTGCCTGTCCACCTGCCCCCAAGAAGTGCTTGTAATGGCCCTTTTAAATGAGCCGTTGCCACACAGACCTTGAGCATCCCTGGTTGCTTGCACTGCGTCTTAGCAGGCATCTGTGGGGATATGCTTGCCCGCAGCTGTACTTGTAAACGATCAGAATAATTTTACTAATATTTGCATTAGACTGAGATGCCTTTTGTTTTAAGAGGACATAGCAACAGCGTTTTAACAGTACTCAAGTGGGATCCTTTGTGAAACCCTTGGTCTGCACATTCCAAAGTTAATAAAGTAACTTCTGCAATATCCTAGCTGAGGGAAGAAAAGCATTAAGAGCTGCCTTGATTGAAAGACTTGATATGGCTGTGGCCCAGTTGAGAGCAGAACCTGCGAGTCTGGGTTCTAAGGCAAAAACTAACCCTTGTAATTATCTGTAAATAATTTCCTAGATCTAGATTAAGATTTAGAATTGGGATGTCAAGGTACCTTGGGTGCCTAGTCATGGGCAATGGTCAAGATGGCCAGCTTGCTAGTACTGCCCTACTTCTAAATATACCTCTACAATCAGACTAAAACCAGTGGTCCTTCTTGTTATTAGGAATAATAATGGTGGTAGCCAACTTTTGCACAAAAGGCTTGTGGGAATACTGCTTTCCCAGAGACTCAGAGGTCCACAAGACATTTTACATTAGACTGCTATGGAGGTCGCCACCAGCATGGCAAACCTAGTAGCCTTGCTCAGGTAGACAAGGGACGGTACAAGGACTCCTTGGAAAGGAAGGCTGTATGAAGGAAAAACTGGATTTGTGACAGCTGATTCAGAAGCCAACAAATGTCATGGTGCATAGAAGTAAAGCAGACATCCAAAGTCTAGATGTAATGATTTTAAATGCAAAATTAAGTTGTTTGCAGATATCTGTGTGACATGACTGGCTCAGACCTCTTCCAACACTGTGATTAAACTTGCAGATAAGGTTGCAACCTTTGAAATAAAAAAAAACCCCACAAACCTAACCCAAACCAAGAAAGAAATTAGCCACCTAGAGGTGCAAGCCTGTTTCCCTAGCTGAAAGCTAGACTCTCTCAGAGCTACCAACCCTTCAGTGCTGAAGTGACCGAGAACTGCAGGTCTCCTAGGCCTTTGACTGAGATGTCTTTATCTAGTCCTGATGGATGTCTCTTCACCTCTGCAGTGACCTAAAAACCCATCACTTCATCTCCTTTTTTTTCTTTCCCTCATTCTCCCCTGTTATTTCCCAGCCCTAGCACCAGATTGTCCTGATCATCCATGATCTGCATTTTTCTCCTTCCTTTCTCATACTAGTTGGAGATGTGAGCCCTATGCACAGTGTGGCTGGTGGGATGTCCACCATAACCAAGGTTATCTCACCACCCTGCTACCAGGAAAACTGATTTCCTCTTCCAAGATGGCAAGAGAGAGACTCAGCCTCTTCTTCCTCACTGCGTCAGGCCCACTGTATTCCCTCTGCTCTCTCCCACCACACCAATACCCCAATCTCCTCACACAAGGAAAACTGAGGACTAAATTGTTCCACCAGCACCTAACAAGCCACAGCAAAACTGGCCTGGCTGGTTGGAGACCAGCCAAGTGGCAATACAGTGGATCATGTGTCATGGGTACTTATAGAAATGAAATGTCACAGCACTCAAATAGAGAAGGAAGGCTTGGTCTCCAGCCATGAGGTGTAAAAAAGCTTTATTGGGATCTTTGCTAGTTGACACTGATCATAAACTACTTATTGCCACTGCTAAAAGGGGCCTGGCAAGCATCTTGCTGGGAAACATTTTTTTTTCCCCCCCCAGTTATAAATGTAAGAATTGCAAACTGGATGCTAGGCTGAGTGAGACTCGTGAAGCAGATAGGCTCTCAGGAGTACCTGGGAAAAAGTGCAGTGGAGTAAAGTCCATAGGCAGGTTATTTACATTGCATTTTTATTGAAAAACCTGTCTGAGACAAAATATGCAGCGTGACTGCCATATATAAGGATGTGATCCCACAAAAAGGAGCTGAGGCTTTCAGCATAATATTTCTGGGAAAGTCTATCTCCAGTTTCTATTATCAGTGTTAAAAGAAGCTCTTAGGACTGGTAGGAGTTTGGTTTAAGTGGTCAGGAGAATGAGCCTTAAAATATTATAATAAAGTGTTTTAAAGAATAATGTAAGCAGCAGGAAAGCAATCTAAGAAAGGTGCAAGAGACTGCCTTCAGCTGAACAGAGAAAACTGTAAAGGCCTGACCTGTGTTTTTGATATGTAACAAAGTGAGAAAATCTGTATTCAGTGTTTCAGGTTAGGGCTAGAAATTAAACAGGCTCCCTGATCCAAATAATCATAACTAAGACAGATGCAAAAGCACACATTAGTTTGGCAAGACATTTCTACTTGCAAGTATCACAACCAGGCATGTCAAATATATTTTCCTGGACAGTAATGTCCGTAATGTGTGTCATGGGTTGAACAAAAATGAAACATGATGTTTAAGTGGGCTGTGGATAACGTCAGAAGTAGTCACCAGTCACATCCAGCCTCTCACCTGATGTCGGATTCCTCACATAGCTGGTTCCAGTCCTCTGCCAGGACTTGCTACGACCCAGGCTGGTCACACAACTCCAAACTCTTGGCTTTGTCATGCAGTCTGCACCAATGCCCAGCCCATAGTCTTTCTGTGCTGCTGCACCATGTCTGGTCTGCCACCATGCTTCCCCCAGTCCTGCTTCCTATTCCCAAGGTTTTGCTTCAAGGATCCTCCAGATCCACACTTCATCTCATCTTTTCATAGCCTGCCTGGTCTTCCCTTGTGCCCAAACTGTTCATATCCATTAGCAAACCATGGTAATGTAGTCGTTTTTCTCTTTCTCAAGTTCCTTATCTAGACTTGCTGTCTGTGTTTACACCATTTGACCCAAGAATGCTTCCCGATTCCCATGCCTGGATGTGTGCTTAGTCATGACCTGGCTCCATACCGGGATGGAAACCTGGACATGTGCGCTAGATGGGAGCTGCAGTGTGCCCCAACAGGCCCGACAATTCAGATGACCAGGAAATGAGGTCTCTAAGATATGCTGCAGAGCAAGTAAGTTCAGATGCAGCTGCTGTTTTTCAGCTAGCTGGCTCTCTAGTCCCAGGTCTCAGTCCAATTTTCCATACTCAGTCATCGCTCCTCATCCTCACACCCAGCAAGCCTAGGTTTCTGTTCCCTGCTTTGGGATCATCTTCACAAAACTTCTCCTCCTAGTGGATTCCATTCTGATCCTTTGACTTCTATCACCCTTTTAACCACACCTCTGATTCCTCTTCCTGCTGCCTTGGTTCCAGCAGCAATCTCCCAGAGAATGCAGGAGACACAAGTTTCTTGCTCATGGTTCTTGTACATGATCCCTTTCCATTCCTAACCACTACTACCAGCCACAAAGTCACAAAGAAAGTCTGGTTTCCTTCAGCTCAATTGATTTGTGGGGACACTCAGTGCTTGGGTCTACAGGGACTGTGCTTCTGCCTCTGGTCTGAAAAGAATTCTTTATCCTGGTCATTAAAGGTCCAATGCCAAATGCCTTGGACACAGTGTGGACCTCAGTGTGAGCAAAGAACCTGGTTTTACATATGTGGTGAGACCAGAGTCCTGCACAGGTGACCTAGAAGCAGATACCTGCCCAGACTTGCATGCTGTGCCTGGGACCATGTTTCATGGTCACATGTAGGAACTTGTGAGAAACTCAAGAATGTTCAGTGACTCCGCAGAATTTTAGCCTGAGCAGGTTAAAACACCTGCTCAAAGAAATCTCTGAGCAGGTGAAGACCTCACATCTTCAAAATTTTCAATTTCCTGGATTTGGGTAGATTTTCATAGGGGTAGGAAAGGCACAAAACTATGCTGGCCATCATTGCTGGGCTTCTGAGGAATGAGTAGGAAAGATGGGATCCCAGGGGTGTTTAACAGAAAAGCTCAAGAATTGCTTTCAATGCCCAAAAGTGATTTCAGAAATAGCAGGGGAATGAAAAGAAAACCCTGCGGGAGATAGAGACCTGTAAAATTTCAGGCCATATTGCTACATTTTGTTAGGTTATTAGCAATCCTACCTCATCTAGGAAATGCCTACATTTGTGCTCTCAGGGTCTCTAACTGGGTGGGAGAAGAAGACAAAAGGCAAAGAGCAGGGTAGATAAAGCAGCACCTGGAGAATTCCAAAGGGCAGCGTGTTGTGGGTTTTGGACTGTTCTGCACTCTGATCTTCTGGTGTTGCAGGGAGAGACCCAAGCAGCAGCCGTCTTGGGTCACCATCCTCACACTGTGTTCTCCTGGAAGAAGGTGGAGAAGGCAGCCCAGGTGCCCTCACCACCAGGCTGTGTTCCAGGCAGGCTTGTGTAAGCTGCCCACTGGATCTGTGGCTGCACCACGGCTGCTGTTAGTCCAAGAAGGACCACTGCCTGTATCATTACCATCCAGGTTCAGGCTACACTCAAAGACATGACCTTCTGATGCTGAGTGGTTTTGTGCACCCAGGACACAAAGGCTTTTCCTCCCTCCTTTCCTGCTCATGAGAAGCTTCCCATATCTTTAGGACATATTTAAAAGAGTTCTTTAAATGTTGATCTCAGCTGGTTGTGGCCTCTAAGGGACGGCTCGAAGGCAGAGCCCTCAGGATCACTAGCTGTGCGTGCAGTAAGGTCACCGGGGTCTGACCCTCAGCCCTTCATCTCTGCCTGCTGGGGGGCAGTTACAGTCCCAGGCTGTGGTCCCTTACACTGAGCTCTCCTGGGGTGACGATGGGGCTTCCTGAGCAGCCAGGAGCTGGTGTGCCCCTGTGTTTTACCTCTTTCTGGAGTCAGGATGTGGCTGGAGCGTGCCCCCAGACCCAGGAGCTCAGAGGGGCTCCACACATACACCCATCTCGGGAACGGGCCAAACAGCTGATGTTTGCTGAGGGTCAACTTCTGTCTCATTCACTTTGTGAACTGCTGTCATTCCCAGCTTCCCAGTTCTGCATTTTCTCTTTTCCCAGGTCATCTCTCCCCTAGGTCCTTGCATTCAGGCTTCTTACACTTCATATTCTCTTCGTGGTTCCATGTCTCCTTTGATGTGTGTATGAAAGCTGATGGAAGCTGTTGAAGTCTACCAGCTGACTGACACAAAACACTATGAAACAGCCCAGGTCACATACCACATCCAAGGCAGCCTAAACCCAACAGCACCAAATCCTTCATATTCCTTTGGCTCATATGGCCAAGAAGAGCTGGGACTTTCAGCTAGATCTGTCATATCAAAACCAAGCAATTCGCAGCCTCTTTGTTCCAGGGCTGTATCAAGTTCTAGTCTGACTTGAATGGGAGAGGTGTTCTTAAGACTGCTTTTGTTTATTTATTTTCAGATGCGCATACCACAGAAATTAGATTACGGTTTGGATTTTGTCACGGCTGTCTCCTGCAAAGACTGGTTCTGTCTGTAGCAAGTATTTTCTGGAGGCTTTCTTCTATTAATTACATGCTGCCACCCACTTATTTCCTTAAGGCAGATTTTGCATCCATGATTTCCCTATGAAGCTTCCTTCCTTTAAGGTAGTACGTCTGTAAGGTGGGCAGATAGACAGCATAGAAAAGGCTTTTATGATCCAGGGCTCAAAGTATTTTTCTTCTGCCACATGGAAGGATGGAAAGCACACAGACCGTGCAACAGAGATCTTTAATTCACCCTATGCTAATGCTGGAAGCAATGGCAGACTGAGGTCACAGTGGGAGAATCCAGTGTTGCCTTTATCCTAAAATCCCACATATGCTTGACTTGACATTTGTAAACAAGGAGAAGCATAAGATAAACATACAACACTAAGGACATGATAATCTGGGAGTTTGTTAACGTAATTTGTTTATCCCGGTTAAATGGCAGAATGGTTGAGGCATCTTCGGAGAGGCTGGAGACCTGAGTGCAAGCCTGGGTACAGTCTGCAGTTAAGATCCACTTACAATTGGCTGCCTGTGTATGGACACCCAGCCATTTGGGCTGGAAAGTTGGAGGTGGGGAGCTGCCTGCCAAAATACCAGCATTGTGTGAGCCTCACAGGCCGGGCACGCACAGAGACATCTCTAACCTCGGTGTGAATGTTAGCTTTGCAGGACGTCATCACTGATAACTTAGTGGACAGTGCCTGACTTACAGCAAGGGTTCCTCTGCTCCATTGCTATGTGACTTCATGGAGAAATCTGGGAGCCCTGGAAACCATCGTTTTGTGATAACTGGAGGTGATCATAGAATAATAGAATGATGTGGGTTGGAAGAGACCTTAAAGATCATCTAGTTCCAACCCCCCTGCCATGGGCAGGGACACCTTCCACTAGACCAGGTTGCTCAAAGCCTCATCCAGCCTGGCCTTGAAGACAGCCAGGGAGGGGGCATCCACAGCTTCTCTGGGCGACCTGTTCCAGTGCCTCACCACCCTCCCCAGGAAGAATTTCTTCCTGATATCTGATCTAACCCTCCCCGCTTTCAATTTAACCCTGTTACCCCTTGTCCTGTCACTACAGACCCTTGTAAAAAGTCCCCCCCAGCTTCCTTGTAGCCCCTTCAGGTCCTGGAAGGTACTATAAGGTCTCCCCGGAGCCTTCTCTTCTCCAGGCTGAACAAGCCCAACTCTCAGCCTGACATAACCTGATCATAACCAATAATGTGTTTGTCACTGCTTTTGTATGAGAGAGTTGCTGATGCACAACCTTTTGCAGCATTCAGCTCTCCGTCTCCTGCCCAACAGCCCTTGTTTGCAGTAGCACCATGTTTTCTTTTGCTCTGTTTATCTTTCTCTCCCTGGTTTAATGAATATTTATTTACCCCCTTCAACATGGGACCTTTTCTGAGGGAAGATTCAGACAGCCCATATGCATTCCTTGGGTATCCTCAGCTGACTTCAGGGATGTCCAAGAGGTGTGAGATGTGTGTCTTCCCTCCGCCTCCTCTGGCATATGAAGGGATGGAAGCAGTCTCTCAAATCTTGAGCAAGTGCTTTAACTGCCAGGTAGTGAGTGTAGAATTTGCTATCACGTGCTTTCCCAGTATGGGTTGGTGTTTGTTGTCTTACCTACTCTGTGTGCCCTGAGCCTTGCAGGTAAAATAAAGAGGCATGGCTGGTGTGTATGTCCTGCGAAGGCTTTGCTGCCAAGAAGCCTCTTGACCTACCCAAGGCCCTCATCAACTTGAATGCAACCATGTTGCCTTGAGGTTTCATCTCTCATTTCTTTTTTCCTGTTTTTATTTTTTTTAATTTTTTTTTTTAAGATGGAAAGCATTTGAGAACTTGATGGAGCATCTCATAGCTTCAGAGACACCTGAAAACCATCCTTCCCTTCCCCCTTTCACGAACTCTGAGTGTAAACTGGAGGAAAAGCTCAGCCTTTTCACCCTTTGTAGGATGTTGATAGAAAAAACAGAAACAGTTTTAGGTTTTAGATTGATATCTTCACTTTAGTTCTCTGTCCCTGCTCTCATCTGCCCTTTAATTGTGTCAAAGTTTTGTTTGGAGTAGTTGTGGTTTAAAACTGGAGAAAGAAATATTCTGCTTTGGCAAACCTTGCATGCAGAAAATCTCCTGCAACATGGTTGTCGGTTCATGCTTTGTGGCTTTATTTACAAATACAGTTCAAGGAGTAGAAACTGAGCAGGGCACATTTTGACAAATATGTTAAAACAGCCTTCCTTTGAGACAGCTGACTTGGAATTTTCCAGCTCCCTTTTCCAAAAACAAGAACTGAGGAGCTGAATTAATTTTTATTTTCTGGTCATTTAAACTGTGCTTCTTCCCATATACTGACTTCACAGATTGTATCAAATCACACTGTATGGTAGCCAGAGTAACCAGGGTTGGAGAATAAAGGTAGAAATGTACCTGAAATGTGTGAGTTACTGCAGACTATTAATATAGGAGACTTCACTATATTGGTAAAACCACAGGGGGCTGTACCTCCTATAGCTGCCTTTCCTTTTTTTTTTTTTTTTGTCCTCAGTTTGCACATCTGGCCTGAGCTGATAGAAACGCTATTCTGAATTGCACAAATAAAGCTATAAATCCACATGTGAGAATTTTAACAACTCTAACACCTCGACACTTTACAGTGTTCACCCTTGAAAGTAATTTGTTTCAAATTTTGATAGAAGAAAGTATGTATTTGTGTAACTCACAGTTACCCACTCACTAAAAGCTACACAGAGGCCCTGATGAAAGTTATCATTGAACAAGGTGTTTAGCTCTCCTAAGCACACTAACATGACAACTGAGTTTGCTAAGAAAGCCCAAATGCTCCTTAAATAAAACTGAAAGGAAGCTGTAGTACCTCTGCTTAACGATAGCAAACAGAAAACAGTGAGAGAGCACTTGACGTTGAAAATCTAATTTTCGTCACCATATATTTATCTGAGCTTAGCTCCTACTCTTGGCTGATAAGGAATAACTAATCATGATTTGAGCATTTCTTCAAACCTAGCAACCTGTTGAACAACTTCTTAATGTGCCTATCAATCACTTGGCGATAAGGATAGTTTGCACTCAGAATAGCTAGTTGTAAAAATAAATAGAAGTTACTATAACTGATTCAATCAACAATGGGATCTTTGAGGTCAGAGTGGAAATAATCAAACAGTAAGTACGAATAGGCTGTAATTTTTCTGATTAACAAATGTTTTGCTTGTCATGTGATCTTGAGAGCTACTCTTAGCTTCTTAGAGGAGTAAAATACATTTCAGAATGTATGTATTTACATAGGGGGGTTAAACAAATGTATGCACATACCAGTTGCTTTCTAAAGCTATCTGTGCATGTAAAGCTTTTTTATTATTTTAAAAAGAATCTTCATCCTAAAGTTAAATTCTAAGCAGGCCACTCTACAAAGCATCCAGGATAAAAACAGGAAATAATGTGTAGAAAGTACTGTGGAATGCAAACTACAAATTACTGACATACAAAATAAACATATTACTCGCTTCTCTCCAATACAGCTGAAAATATAACAGCCAACAGGAACATATTACATCTCAGCACCAGTTGCTGGTCAAAATAACAGTGTCCATATATAGCTACTAGATGTGTGAAAGGAGTAAGAGAACTATATCTGTGTATACGTCCAAATCAATGACATCCACAACCTGAAGACTGAGGAGACATTCACCCTGGCTTTACGAATCCAAAATAGATGCTCTGATCACCTTCTGGAGGCACCTATTTTTGCCAAGATTATATAAAGATCACAAGCCCCTCACTTTAGGTATTTTAAACTGCACCTGTGCTCCACATCTAGAACAGTAAATGTAGCTGATGTGAATACAGCGTTCTTCTCTCCTCACATTGCCTGTACAAAAATACAAGATCTTCCTCTGTGCCCTGTGATAACCAGTGCAGTGATTTCAGACAAAGGTAAATGGGTCTGTAGCTCATACACTGTACTCACATACAACCTGGAAACGTGTGCCCTTAGACAGAGAATCACAGAATCACTCAAGTGGGAAGAGACCTCGGGAGGTCTCTCAACCTATCTCCTGCCCAAGGCAGGTTGAGACACAAAATCAGGCCGGGTTGTCAGAGCTTTACCTGGCTGGGTCTTGAAAACTTCCAAGAGGTGGTTACCTTCATAGTGATTTTTTTTTTTTTCTCCCTTATAGCCACTCTGAACCTTCCCTATTTTCCAAATTAAGGCCACCACCTCTTGTTTTCCTGCCACGCACCACTGTGAAGGACCTGGCTCCATCTCCTTGCTGGCCTCCCTGTAGGTACTGGGGGCTGCTGTAGGGTGCCTCAGCAGCCATCGCTTCTCCAGGCTTAACAGGCCCCACTCCCTCATACTGTCTTCACAGTACAAGGGATGCAAGTGGAATTAAGCTTCTGATGGAAATACCTATGATGGCAAGAAACCACAGCATACTTGCTCTGTCGGCTGATTTCTGCTTCTAACCTAGTTCATTCGATCACGGAAGGGGCGGCAGACAACACGACAACTTTGGTATCTTACACAGTTAACTCACGTCAGTCTTTTCTCCCTGAAGAGGAGAGTGCCCAGTTCATCCCAAAGTAGCAAACAAAGTTTTGCCTGGTTTTGCAAGGCAATGAGCACTCACAACTTCTGTGTGTCTAACATCCCCGAGCAGCCAGCCAGCCCTCAGTTAAATACAACAAGGGTGTTGACCATTTGGTGCATTTTGGTATTCAAAAGGAAAAAACAGTTAGGAGAGGAGGAACTACAAAGGAACGCTCTAGAGGAAAATTTGCTAAAAGACCATTGAAAGGATGAGATTTACTGACATCTAGGAGGCAGAGACAGGACTTCAAATACCATGGAGTCATCCTGAAAAAAAACCCCAACCTTCCGGGAACAGCAGATTGTGTGGAACTCACTTTATTTACCACACAAGATCTGAGACAATTTTGTTTAAGGAAAAGAGATGTTATAAATGAGATGCTGTGACTGCTTATCCATCAGTCACTTTGATCTATTTTGACTCATCTATTTTAATTTGAACACAACATAGGAATACAGCAATAGTGTCTTCCTCAGCAGCTGATGAAAGAAAACAGACTATAACAAAGAGATGAGCAAATCTCCAGCATTGCAGGCAGTTTAGCTGGGATGTGTCTTTTCAAAGAGCTGTTCGGTTTTTATTTAGGGGTCTCAGGTGCAGAATCCTCTTGATCCCTTAGTAGATTGTTCCACTCATTCATTACTCTGATAGCTGAAAAAACATAAGGTATGTCTATTCTCTGAACGCAGCAGTGAGTGCAAATGTGTTCATTCAAAGGGATCAAAACATATTTTTAGATGAATTTTCCAAGTTATTGCTTAGATCTCACTTGTTGGAATGTGTGTATGTGTGTTTGATTTAAACCCGAGTCTGTCGCTGTACACTTGTTTTCTGTTGAATAAAATCAATAAAACCTGAAAGTAAATTAAGTGGGAAATGATGAAGATGCCACTGAGGACACTCATAAATATAAATAATTTGCTTTAAATAATGAGAGCTTTGGAAAACATGCTGAGTAAACTTACCAGCATTCATATAAAGACACTCGGGTCCCCAGTAGTAGAATCCTAAAAAATGTCTTCCCATCACATAAATAAACTGCAGGTCCTTGACTACTTCTAAGATTGTGAATAGCATAATGCAATATATTGCATTATTCTGACTTAATAAAAATGTTTTTATTGGTTTCTGAGACTGTGGTAAAGGGTTGTTGGCGGTGCCAGCAACGTCTGCAGAGTAACAATTCTTATTTCAGTGCAACATCCGAGCATCTATGATGTTTGAAGTCGCATGAATTGCAAGTTTAAAAGTTTAAAGCTTTTCCATAAATGCTGGTCATAAGGAAATGGATTAAAGAAACAAAATATAGAACTCGTTGAACTTGTCTCTATTTTAAACTGAAAGGATTATATCTGACAAAGCCTTTTGTTTTAAAGTAGCCATCTCAACAGCAGGGAGAACAGATTGGGTTACTTAAAGGGACACTGACAACTCAGAGGAAACAGACCCCTGAGACTTGACACAGGGTGCTTGAGCGTCTGAGCTGTGTGCTGGATATCATCTGCTGCTTTTATTCCTTCCTCCCTTCCATCCCATTGCCTTTACCAGGCTGTGATTCAGTCTAAAAAGGAATGGAGTGAGAAGGAGATGGAAATCCCTGTCCTACCATTTCCACCCAGGCTAGTGAGCTCCTCATCAGACACCTGGGTGGGGGAACGTGGGGAGGGATGCCGTGGAGCCCAGACCTGTGCTGCTCTGGAGGCACGCAGCCCATGCATGGAGACCACCTGCAGCACTGGTTGAAAAAGTGGGGTGGTCCCCCTTAGGCATTTTAAGAAATCAAACTACAGTTTAACTAACAGTTTTTGAAGGGTTTTAATGGAAAAAAATTGGGTGGTGGGTGGTCCTGAAATAAATGTCTGAGCAAGGGCCACATAGCTGAGACACTATCAGTTAATAAGTGAGACTATGCAATCTGGCTGGCAAATTTCCCCTTTCAAACATCTCCTCCAGCTAAGACGAGGGACTCGCTGATGTAGGCTGTGTCTGTGCAAGCTAAGGGCTCGAGCAGGTGCCTGAGCTTAGGTGTTCAGCACCGTTTGATGAGCACTAGAGGTGTGGTGCCATCAGACTCCCCAGGGCAGACAGGGCAGGTGCATGGGACTGGCTGATAGGGCACAGGAGTGCTGGGGTGTTTTGGAGGTCATATGAGCTACCTCACAGCACCTTGGAAATCCCTGGAGATGAGAATCCAGGCAGCTGAATTGAGCCCTAAGTGACAGTCAGAAGCAGTGGGATTCAGATTTGGGTTGTAGACACCTAAATTTAGGTGTCACTGCAGGCACAACGTGGGAGGTAATTGTCTGAGAAACCAGCGTGGTCAGTGGAGTAGAAGCCAACACAGTTGGGGACCAGAGAGTGAGGTGGTAGGTCTTCCTATGTGGTAGATAGGTCGTTCTTGCTACAAGCTGAATTGACTGTATATTCCAGTTTTTGTAGATGGGTGGTTATACAGAGTTTTGAATGACCTGCCTGGGATTACACTGAATACTGAAAAAAACAAACACACACCAGGAGTTATATATAATTATCTATGCAGGGAGTTGAGTTTTGTTTTTTAACAAACTGAAACCGAACCATTAATTTATTGTTTTGTTGACAGCACCTGAAGAAAATTTTTCCATTGAATGGTTTCACTACAACTGATTTACTCATAGTCGGGACCCATTCAGCTCGCAATGGTTTGACCTTCCCAAAGGCCTGCACAGGAGATTGAGACTCATCCCCTTTTTCCCTCCACCTGACTTTTGGCTGCAGAACCTTGAGCCTTACTCATTGATGCTTTTTCCCTCGCCAGAGGTAGTCCCCCTATGCAGAAGGCAATGTCGTGAATAGAATATTACTTTTGTTAACCAAAAATATAAACTTTATGCCTGTGGGAAAAAAATGAAAGCTTCAAAACCATGTTATTACTTTATTTAGACTTCTTAATTTGCCAACTTTGTCGTGGCAAAAGGAAGCAAATGGAGCCTTTCAGCTCATTCTTTTCTTGTGGGCTTATCCATGAACGCTTAGGTTGTATCTCTCAGCTGAATTTTTTCCTATTCAAGCTTTACGTAGGGTCAGGTTTGCTTAAGTCCTTCTATCAGATGCCTTTAGAAAGTCATAGTAGAGATGTCATCAAGGTACACCATCAGACTGTGATTCCCAGTCAAAACTGAAAGAAAAAAAACTGATCAGTGAATTCATCAAAAGATAAAATGCAGTTTATTTAAATTATTCTGCTAAACAGTACATCCACAGGACACAAATTCCGGGGGCCTGTTGAACAAGTTTTCCTGTAATTTCAAACATTGGAAGACCGACATCTGTAAACCTCCATAACTGTGTGCTTGATGCAGATGTGTCTGAACCTTTTCCAGAAATAAGTACATGAAATGTGACATCTTGACCAATTCCATGTCTTAGTTTCACTTTTAGGCTCTAGGAGTAGGTGGTCTCATAGAGGAAGTGGTACTATGGTAATGGGCTTCTGAAAATACCTACAAAGTATAAATTTGGTTGTCTTGTTACAATAATAAACGTCTCAGTTTGTCTTTTACAAACCATGAAACACAATTCAACATTTTCCTACTATCTTGTTATTTATTCTAGGTTTTGTGGCTGCACGTAGTGGTAGGGAAAAGGTGTGTGTTGTTATCTAGTACTAAACAAATTAAACGTAAAAAAGATGGGACTTACGTGTAGATTTGATAAGAATAACAGCACGGTTTAGAAAAGCTCAGGCATTCTGTGTTGCTGGGAGAACTACTGTCACTTTTAAGGGTTTTAGTCCACGTGAGGAATACAGAAGATGCTCAAGGAGTGCCCAGGAGTTCCTTACTTTTTTTAGAGATGCTAAGTAACATCCTCTTATTTAAGAGTAAAGTGAGCATGTGTGTATACCTGCACAGACACGAAGTTCTGTCACTAACACGTGTTTCTGCACTTTCTGGTCACACTGTTCCAGAGGGACAGACACACCTAGCTTCTCACATCTGTGTGACCTAGGAAAGACCGTGTTTAGGCAGCTGGTTGCTGAGGAGGCTGTGGCATGGATAGATTCAAAACTTGGACCAGCAACTACTCCGCTCTAGGAGACTGATGAGAGTACGGAAGACACATCAGCAGTTAAATCTAATAACAGATTGGCCTTTTCTAGAGTAATGCTTTGGGCCAGGTTGTGGCTGCTCTTTTCCACAAATTTTCTGATGGCCTGAGAATAACAAAAATGATTGCTTTCTTGCATACAGCTGCAGGTTGCACTATTAATAAACATTGTGTTTTGACACCATGTCTCAGCAGAAATCAATTACTTGGGACCTGTGTGTGCGTTCACGTATTTTTCATTTGATAAATTCAGTTTTGGAGACAATTTGCAATTGCTGGTTCACTGAAGAGCTCTCAATCTGTAACTGCAGAAATACCAAAAATCTTACTGCAGCCCACACAGTTCAGTGAAAAGATGTTCTCATGATGTCTTCTGTGAATCAGGATGAATTTTTGGGGCAGGAAGAAATGATTTGAAAAGGGTAATTAAAAAGTACTTCTAAGCGAGATGCCATCCTTGACTAACAAAACGATAAAACATTGCATTACTTCCAACCTGTCATCTTGGCTTTACCTACTCTTATATAGATAAGAGGAAATGTCATAAATATGCAAAATATATGAAACAAGACTAAAAATTCGAGTCAAACATCTTCCTTAATGTTAGATCTTCCCACTTGTGAATTCACACTAATATTTCCAAAATACATTTCTGAATACATTTCTTATTTAAAAGCAAAGAAAAATCCCCTGTATGGATAGGCTTCAAAACTCCCTCATTATTTCTGAGTCTTGTTACAGTCTGTCAGATAGTTGTTTGATCTTCCACTCTTTTAAGTCAATGTCAAAACTTTTACCGAGTTTAGTGGGTTCAGAGCTCAGGCCAAAGTAGGGAATTTTAAAAATACAGACTCTTGGCAGCAGGTACCATAACATTTCTGGAGGTGTATAATGTTAAAAAGGCTTTTTGCAAGGTGCAGTGTAAATTTCTTTCAAGTTAATCATCCTATTGGGCATATGACTGCACAACAAGCACACTGTGTGTTCACCCATTGAGGACTCCTATAAGGTTTTGAATGATGAAAATTACAGGCACTGTAAATGCTGGTAGGAACACTCATTTGCTTTCACAGTTCTAAATATCTAGATTTTTCACAAAGACTAATGCACAGTTGCCTTCTGAGTATGGAGTTAACATCTATGTTAGGGGGAAAGCTCCATTCTTTACCACTCCCCTAAATTTGACCATCACTTCATTGTTTTGAAAAGTTATTTTTCTAAATGCAACTGGCTGTGTGGATTTTGAAACAAAACTTTCAGCACTAGTCAAGAACTGACTTTAAAATCATAGAACTTAGAAACATAGAATCATTTGGGTTGGAAGGGTCCTTAAAGACCATCTAGTTCCCACCCCCTTGCCATGGGCAGGGACACCTTCCACTAGACCAGGTTGCTCAAAGCCTCATCCAGCCTGGCCTTGAACACTTCCAGGGATGGGGCATCCACAGCGTCTCTGGGCAACCTGTTCCAGTGCTTCACCACCCTCTCTGTGAAGAATTTCTTCCTGATGTCCAACCTAAATCTCCTTGCTTTCAATTTAAACCCCACTTTGCACTGGGATCTCTCCATAACACTGGATGACTCTTTCATTACCATAACATGAAATCAAATTTACAGCCAGAACTTGCTTAGTGCCTCCTTGCAGTTGCCTCCTTGGTAGCTTCTCGTGGTCTACATAAGGAGACACTTGCTGCACTCTGTGGGTCTATCTACTTCATCTACTTAGTACTCTGGAGAAGTTATTGTTGAGGTTCAAATTTGCCTTGTGTCTGTAATTAGAGTCATGCTCTCAGCATACATGTGACAGCACCTCACTGGTAGTGTGGGTACATGGTACCTCCATAAAGGGGAAAGCATGGCTTCCCTATGTCGTCCAGCAGTTTGCATTCTGCACAAGCACATGATTCTGCCAGCAACCTCAAAACTGTCTGGAGCATCTGTACAGAAGCACCCTTTGCATAACCTACTGGGTACAGATATGTGGTGTCATGAGCGTAGAACAGCCAATTAATATGAAATTGATTGCCGTAGAGATGCACCTAGACCCAAGGTGGTTCACACCAAATCAAAGGCTGCTCCTCCCTTTTCTTGCATCTCAGCAGCTGGTAATATGAATGCCCACAATGTGGCAACTCACTTGAGAAACATGGCAGGTGTCTGGTCTGCCTGTCTGCTAGTGTTTAATTTATCTCTTTAGCTCTATGGGCAAAGATCTTATCTCCATTTATGGGTAAATCGTGTGGGGTTCTCAGTTGAGCAACTTCAGTTCTCATTTAGGTCTCTCACAGATTACACATTTTCTGGGTCTGAGATCATGACACTTGCCATGAGGAGATCCCAAGCCAAAGACGTGGACAGATCCAGCACAATATTCACCAAGACAGCAAAGTATAAATAGTGCATAAAATGGATTGCAGAATCGTGTACTGTATCTGAATGGATTCCTGGAGTAAAGTTTTAGGTGTTACTGAAGTCAGGATACTTGAGGGGATTGCATGTTAACTGGAACCCGGTGCAAATTAATAAACAAAGCTTAAAATTGCATTGGGCACACTAGACTTGCAGAATTGTCAGGAAAACAGTTTTAAAAGAAGGTGTGTCTTTAGAAAAAGGAGTCTATACTGGAATCCTTGGGTGTGAAAGGGCTACCCATCAAACCTTAGAGAAGGTCACTGCAGGCAGGAGTGAGGGACATGGTGAAGGCTTGGATATGAGACTATGCTGGTTTGTGCTGGAAATTGTCTTCAGGAATCTTAGGCTTGCACTGCTGAAATCACTAAGATAACTGATTGTGGGATTTTATTGTGTTTTGTTTTGGTTTTTTTTTCCTGGAAAAAGAAAGCAACTAAAATCTCTTTGCTAAAATTCTCCATGCCAAACTTTAACCTGGGACTGATTTGCCTGGTCACAGGGAAGCCTCAGTGTGTGTGTGGTCTGGTAACTGAAATACCAAACCACATGACATACCCTTCCATGGAGAGGGCAGATGGGTCCACAGCAACTGCACAATTGCCATGGCTGCCACAGAATCATTAGGTTGTGTAATGTTTGGAACAGGATAGTTAGCATGTCTACATGGCACAAAGCACTGCTTTGCAAAGCTACCTCTAAATGAGTCGGAAGTAGTCTATCCTCATGCAGCTTCCTCCTCAGGCTAGTGAACTCTGCCTCTTGGCAGGGCTTATTAACCCATAAGAAGTGCTATGCTAATATGGCTAAATTGTGTTCGCTACCCACATTACATAGTTTCCAGTCAGGTTGGCTATCTCTTCGTTAAACTACAGTCATGGCTGTGCCAAGGGCATCAAAATACTCGGCAAATGTGAGTCTCGGCGCTTGACTCCTCGTGTCCTTCACAGAGAGAGTTCTCATTGCAGGCAGTGGGAACTTAGCCTAAGGAGCCCGTGACTGGGCCTTTAAACATTCAAGACCAACATTTTGAATAATTGACTCTCTTTTTGCCTCAGGATATTATGATAGTTTTCAAAGGCTGGTTCCAATATAGCAATAAGCCACAATAACGTGTGTGTTAATATGCAATCAGCGCATGCCTTCAGTGCATTGGCATGGAGCCCTTACCACCCAAGAAGTACTCCCAAAGTGATCCAAAGCCTACTGAAATCTGTGGAAAACTTTCTATTGACTTCAGTTGGCTTTGATTTCCATTGACTTCAATGGATTTTGGACTGGCCCCAGAGGTTTCAGTCCCTCATATGAGGACTGTTTACATGAAATAATCATTAGATAAAATATACAAACAACTCTTGGAACAAAGACCGACACCTAGGACTCATCTCCTTGGCGATGGATATCCTTTCTTGCTCTCTCTCTCTCTGGGTCCCTGTCTTTGTTTTCCATACAATCTGTCAGCTTCAACGCAGGGGTGACTGGAGCACTCCCTGAGGACTTGGAAGATGGGTGGCTGAATCTCTCCAGATGGGAAACTACCATAGGCTCTATATCACCCATCCTTCATGAACACCCTAGATGCTAAATTGTTGTATACAAAGCGGTTGTTGGCAGCTCTTTCTTTGGCTACGTTTTACAAAAAGTGGTATGAGCCACTCTGTTGTATGGAGGCAGCTGGATCCAGAGAGTGTGTAGGATGCGTTAGGAAAGATCAATGGACTGAAGTTCCTGAGAGTTCAGTGGATCCCAGTGAGGCTGAGGCTTGAGCAGGGGCCAAACTTCTCAGCTCTGTCATTGGGGAAACATGCCTGGGGTATGATTCTAGGTGTGTGGAACTGCCCTAGGTGAAAAGGCAAGAATTTGTGGAATTGAGATACCTGTGGTGGTACTGGGAAGTTGCAGGAGAGTAAGCTTGGATGTAGGTGTTCACATGCTGGCTAAGCCCCATATTACAGGCTTCTCCCAGTCCTGGCCCAAGTTACTCCTCATTGCAGAGAGTTCAGCAAGTTCATCACTGCACCAAGGCCTTCTCCATCCATGGGCTAGCTCAGGCTTTCAAATTACTTCCTATGGTTGTAGTATCTGGGTACATACTCAGTTTTGTTTAACCTTCTGTTGAAGAGAAGTAGAGGTGGAAACATGAGTCTAATTCCAAATAAAAACACCTAGATTTGGGGTTATCAGGAAGCCTTATTCAGGTATCAGTCTGGCACTGAAATGAACTTTTATAGTGGAATGGGAGCTTCTTAGTGAGTAAACTTTGATAATTGGTGCTGCGAACATTGTAGAGATGATGAAAATATTTGAGGTTAGAGGAATGTGTTAGCTGTTTGGTGATCGTACAAGTAGAGCAGTATTTCTACAGCCAGATTAGTAGAAATAACCTAGTAGGAAAAGAATTAAAATGCTCGGAATTCTTTACTCAATATCCTCACAGTGTAATAATTTAATAACTGTGTTTCTGATATACAGATGTGTGGGGTTTTTTTTGAGTAATGTTATCCATAAGCATATTGATTAATATATTAACAGAGAGGCAATTACCTAATAGAGTGTCTAGGTAATGTGTAGTTAACAATTAATGTGCTGTTAATAATAGTTAATGTATAGTGTTTAGTTAAATGCACACTCATTAATCAAAACAGAGCAAGCTACAACACTGCTATGTATTGCTGTATCAGTGTATTGCCAGCTTGGACAGTGGTGTTAATTACAGGCCAGATGTTGGTTATCTTGCTCAGATCAAGGAGTTACTTGTCCCATCAATAGCCTCAGAGGATATTTCTACATTCACTCTGAGATGCTGCCTGAGGCTGCTCCCAAGACCACATGCACTGAGTCTGCCTCTCCACCAGTAAATTGAATGGTGCTGGGGCACTGGAACTGAAGTCATCAGAGCGGTTGCTGACATGCTTTTGGCCTGGGCCATCAAGCATTCCCTGAAACAATTCCCTGGCACGACTGGAGACTCAGCAGAGGCCGGAGACTGTTCCCAGGTGGCCGTGTGAGTGTGGCCACCCTGTTTTGGGGAGTGAGAGAGTTTAATACTAATGTCATGGTACACTGTGAGTTGGCCAGCTTTGCTGCAGGAGAATGGTCCCATGCAAGTGTCATTCATTAGTGTAAGCGCAGTTGGGCTGCATAAATGGTAAAATCTGCAAGCGCAGCCCCAGCTGTGGCTGAAATACACTTTGCAGAGTCCAAGGGACACGTCGCAGTTCACAATCCTGCTATGCACCACATAACCCACCGACAAACAGGAACTGAGGGTGGTGGGAGGGAGGTTGTTGGGTATGATCCTCTTTCCCAGGCTCATGGGCAGCCCCATGGGTGCTAGTAGGTGCTTCTGCAGTGCCAGAGGTATTGTTAGAAGTGTGCAAGTGCTTTTCCCTTTCTTTTGTTGCAAACAATGTGTCATAGCAGTTCAAGCACGTGAAACAAAGCCTGTGGAGGCTCATCAGAATAGGATACAGGTGCATCCGTTGCACCCTCTTGTAGCGTACTTGGATATCGATTGCTAGTCCAGTCTGGTGTGTTCAGTGTGCTCACTCATCTGTGAAAAGTCGATTGTGACCGTAGTGCTCTGCAGAACTGAGCCTGAGGTAACCAAACCAAATATTGTCTTACTTCAAGCAGTATATAAATATATATACATGTATACACATATATATTGCTGACATGTGGCAACTGTTGATGGAGCAAGTTCTGACGCTGCCGTTAAATTGCACTGAGTAGTTAATCAGTGTCCCTATTTTATTGTTTTTGACATCCCTTTCTGCAGGTTGAAGAAGTTTACCTTTAAAAAAAGCAGAAAGTTGACAGATATAGTAGATAATTCTGTTATGCCTGCTTGGAAATGATTAATGCTAAACTTTTGAACAGGTCTGCCTTGAAAAGGAAATGTCACCTGTTCAAACGCAGCTTTGTATGTTCTCCTGCGGTAATGTATTCAGCGCTTATCAGCATGCTGATCGGTTGGTAGTTTCAGGGAGTAAATGTGAGTTTCAGCAACTGAAGCCCGATCCTGCAGGTGCATGTTCAGGCAAAACTGCCATTAGTTTTAATGAGAGTTTGTCTTATTCAAAAGTGCAGGACGAAGCCAGCAAGTGGGTAAATGAAATATGTGAGCGCAAGGGTGGGTTTTTGTTAGTCAGAATACATTGGTGTGCCTTTGAGTCTTCTATCCAAAAATGTTCTAATTTTACTTGAGTTTTTCATGTAAAACCAGTAATAAGAATATTTTTTTATAATTTATTAAATTAACATTTTATTTCCCTCCCTTCCTGCTGCTTAATAACGTTTCCAGCTGTTTGTATTTCCATATGACAGATAAAGTAGACACTTATTCTGGAAAGCACTTGGGAACATGTGTAACTTCAAGTGTGTGAACGATATCCCCTGGCTGTGATGATCTACTAGTGGGCTCGAAAGCATGTATCTGCGAAGGGACAGCTTTTCCTAAGTACTTATTTGTTCAAATAATATAGATACGGTGCAATGGAATTTTAAAAGATGTTTAAACATGCTCCTCACTCCCTCTGTAATGATTTCTTTAGTAATCCACATAGTAAATAAAGAATAGCCATTGCAGACCCCACTTGTACAGTAATGTATTTTGACAAACTGCAACTTCTGTAGTATGAGGAATTAGGAAAATCAGATTAAATTTAACAAGAATGCCGGGAATAGAGAGAGACGAAATGATCACAACACTGGAGTGTCTTTTCCTCTCCAGAATTACATTAACCATCTATGGGTTTATTACCACACTGCCTCTCAGACGTGCTAGGACCCCACTCTTTCTGGTACTAAATAAAATAAGAGGTCTTATGATCTATCAAGTCATTTGAAGAACTCCCAACTGTTTCTTCTGTTCGTGATTTGCCTATGAGCTGTTCACGTTTTCCATGAACTTGTCCATTGTTCAAATTTGTATGAAATTTATTTTCTGGGAAAAGCCTATTAATTAACCGACACAGGAACCAAAGACTGGGGCCAAAGGGCCAGATTTTCAAGCACTCACTAAGGAGAGTTCTGTTTATACATATTTCATGGGAGGGGTTATAATTTCAAAAATAATTGTGGTGGTTTGGAATTTGTAAATGCTTCGGGTGGATATTGTTACATACGAAGTTTTTGGAGTAACTAACATACAAATGACATTCTTAGTCGTTTAACTATTTGATATTTGAACTTCTCCTTAGAAAGTAGTTAGACAAATACCAACACCATGGAAACTGTAATATTTATGTACTAATCGAATACAAATAGAACATTTCCCCTACCACTTATCTTTGTAGAGTGTAGACAGTTCCTCATTCCAGTCCTTCTATCTATCTATCTATCTATCTATCTATCTATCTATCTATCTATCTATCTATCTATCTATCTATCTATCCTAACCTTGCCATATTCAATTACTAATGCATATTACCAGCATTGTCTCAACAAAATTTTTGTTCTACACACTTCTGTCACTGATCAGTGAGCATACCAATAGTGCACTGATAGTCAGTTTTGTCCTTTGCATTTGACACAACTGAAACTGTGATTTAGTGTGACTCTTCCTCCTTGCAGATAGGTACATTTTCCAGTTTTCTAAATTCCTGAATATTTTTAGTCTATCCAGTTTTTTAGATGGTTTCACATCTTTTGAATGAGACCAATTCTGCTCTTGTATATACATTTAAAGGTGTTGTTACTGGGGTGTTTGCTTTTTTTTACTGAACATTGCAAAATGCACTGAATTAGAAGAACAAATAAGGATCAACAGTCTTTGTTGACTGTTACTGAAAATTACTAGAAAATGAGACTAGTAAATCTCTTCCTTTTAGGGTTTACCTATGCTTCAATCAATGGTATCACTGTAGCCAGTGATAATATTACCACACTAGCTGTATATTAGTTAATAGTGTAACTGCAGCAATATAGGGCTCTACTTGGACTGACCACGTGAATATTTACCTGGCTGAGATACACATGCAGCCTGTACTAAACTTCGTACTGATGTTGCTGTCACTCGGTCTGGTTAGTCTACATTGAGCTCTGTCCTGCCTGCGAAAGCTGCCATCATACTGTCGGCTGTCCCGTAAGAAAGAGCTGACGGTAAGCATGAGGTTATTCAGTGAGCAAGGAGAGCTGGTTTGGTAAGCAACTGATAGCCCAGAACAGAGGGGCTGGCTCTGACTGGCTTGGATGATTAAAATGCTATTTTTAGAGTTAGGAAACGCTGTCTTCTAGAAACGCTGATATTAATAGTGTTGATTGCAATAAATATACCAAAAGACGATCGTATGTCTGCTGCAAATACACTGGTTCAATGAAGCAGTGACACGAAATGACTTGTTTTCAAATGAGCCTGACTGTGGAGGTTTTAATAAGAATAATAACAAAACCAGGAAAAATACATTGTAAGCCTGAGTCCTAGAGATTCCTTACATCTCCCAGACCGTCCACTGGACAGGAAAGCAGGAATTGGTTTAATAGATCAGATAAAGTGAAGGAGAAGAGAAGCTCGTCTTCTCCAGCACACAGTGTGACAGTAGAGCAGCCTGCAGACCTTACAGGACCGGTGAATAAAATAGCCAGTGGACTTCAGTACCTCCTCTGTCACTGTGCTGAGGGAATTGAGCAAAAAACGGAGGGTCTCTGGGACAGCTGTTTCCCAGCTATATTCTTCTCTTGTCATGTGCCCAAGTACAGTACTGCAAAAAGACGCAGCTCCTCGCAGCCACAAGAAGCATGCACTCTCTGCCTGGCTTTTCTTATTGTCCTTGTCCCTCGTGATGTAACAGCATCATCACCACTGTTGGAGGCTTTCCATCACTGTCCTGGAAAAGTCCAAAATACTCCTTGGGTATGCAAGTAACAGTCTCACTCACTTCCCATGCCCACGTAACGCTGAGCAGAGCTGCATACCCTGACTGAAGAACAGATATCATTATGCAATCACAAATCACTCATTGATCATGCATCATACACAAGCATAAGTTATTATCTGATTTAAACTATTTATCAGGTTAAAGTATGCTGCCTTTCACAGCACACAGAAATAAAATAGTATTTTGCAAAGAAGCCCTGAGGAAGTCCCTTTAATGCACTGAATGCCAGGTCCTGAAGTGTCTTTCCAGACAGCAATTAAAGTACAAACTAGAAAATTGTGGTTGTTTGATGGCAATCTCTATAACGATGCCCAGGCTTTTTGTTTCCTCTCTTGTTCTGTGTACCAATACGGACCTAGCGTAAACAGAAACATGAGCTTGCATTACCTTGTATTCAAGCAGCTGCAATAAAAACTGCTAATGGAAGAGGAGGAAAGAAGAGGGAAAAGATCAAATGCCCTAAAAGGTATTTACACAACATAAGAGTTTTGTGGCCATGAGATACTATTTTGAGTTTACATACAGGGAGTGAAGGAAGAAACTGCGCTTTGAGGAAACTTTGTGACAAGAATAGGTGGGAAAATAATTATGTTGCATGACTAGCCTTCTCTTTGTGCAGACACATTACATGGCAAATGCCAAAGCAAACAGCTTATAAGCGAAGTGTAAGCTGTTCATTTGCTGTCTGATCAGAAGTATTTATACATACCTGTAGCATGAGTGTCTCTATTTTCTTTTTTCTTTTTTTTTTTTAGATGTGCGAGGTTTATTATATCACTGATAGGAAAGTTCAGGCATTTGTTTTAGAAATTACTTTGCTTTACTATTTTGTTTAGAATGTAAGGATTGTTACATGATTCAGTGTGAAAGTATTGCCTTAATGTGGCTTTTCTCCTTCTTTGAGTGTATAACTTAACTGCGGGGGGAACAGCCAATAAATATTTTGGTGGGACTTTCCTGATACCCTCTCTCGTGATGTCATGAGCAAAGTAAGGAAACACATTCTACAAGAAATAATTGGGAAGTAGGACAGCCTGGAACATCTTTCTTAAAGAGTAAGCATGAGATTCACTGCAAAATTGGGAAGTCCTTCCAGTTGGATTCCTTGCTGGCTTTCATTCTGGTCCCAGCCCTAATCTGGGTTTTCATTAAGCGTCTAGGCAACAGGCTAGAGAGTGTACACACTGAGTCACTTTGCAGATGGCACCGATGGGATGACACTCCAAGCACCTTGGAGGTCATCAGAGATCAAACGGGCAAAGTGGAGGGTTGGCCTGAACTCCTCAGAATGAAACTAAGCAGGGAGAAGTGCAGAGAATTACACTGCAGAGGGAAAAATCAAACACACAATGAAACGGAGAATAATGGGAGATACAGCAGCACAACAGGGAAGGATTTGCAGATGACTGTGAAACACAAACCAGCTAGGAGTCAGCAATCTGAGGTTGATGCAAACAAGGTGAATTCAGCATGATGTGATCGAGAATGTCATCTGTAAGAGATGGGAGGCGACTGCTTAGCTCTGTTTGGCACTGATGAAACCTCAGCTGGAAGACTCTGCCCATTTTCGGGCGCTGCACTTCAAGAAGGATGTAGGCAAACTCCAGGTGAAGGTAACAAGCAGCGTAAGAGGATTAGAAAACATGACATACAAAAGAAGAGCCATAGAAAGAGAATTGCTTGGGCTAAAAGGGGAAGACTGAAGAGGGGATGTGAAAGTCTACTACAGCAAGAAGATTACCATAAAAAGATACTTGAAGAAATGGAAAAATCTCCTTTTTTGGAGATGGGCTAGAAAACGCCTGTAGGCATGACCTGTGAACCCTTACTCCTCCTCAGCAACCTCTTAAGGTTATTTGCAGCCTCACATTTCTTTGGTTCATTGACCCACCCCATAAAACTGCATCTGAAATCAAACATCTTTTAAAAATATTTTATGATGAGAGGTTTTTGGGTGTTATATTTTTGCCATGGCACCTACCATTTTTTTCTGACATCAGTGTTTTCTTAATACTTGATGATTTTAATGAATATTCACCTTGAAGCTTTAGAAGGCCTTTTCTAAATTAGAATTAAGTTTCTAAGGGTTTTGATATAACGGTATAGGTGTTTGTGAGATGGCAAATACCTCTTTAATCTCTTTCCTCACAAACAGTTAAACACAGAGGGTGAAGTCTTAATCTCTCTCTCAGAACAATTGTAACATTTGTATTTAATGCACATACTGTTATTTACTTTTAAAGTACATGATTCTGAATGCTTTTTATTTATCCAGATTCTTCAGTTTCCAAGCTATATTTCCGAGTACTTTTTACTGGCATCAGGGAGGTTAATTTGTATTACATTTGCTTTATTTGCATCACTTTGCAATGTCTTTTGTTTCAGAGCATTCCCCTTTAAAAATATGCTTACCTGCAAGTAATGAACTCTGGATGTTGCCCTCAGTATAGTCAATGAGACAAGATTGTGAGAATAATTGACTTTCTTGTTATCTTGATAACGTTTTGTTGCAATTTAAAAAATCATCTTGGATGGACTGAAAATAAAATGTGCTGTGCATATTTCAATTTGAATTTAGAAATCTACTTAAAAGAAAACCAAAATGCTTCATTTATTTTTGGGGTGACAAAATGGAGAGGCAATGTTGCTTTAGAAAAAAATTGTATGGCACTAATTTTAAAAATGTTTTGACTTAAATCCACCTTTTTTTCAATGAAAGTAGTTGTGTCCTGTCATTAGCACTCACTGCAAAATCCATTTGTTAGCAGAAGAGGAACACAAATTAATCACTGACAGAGTGCAAGGTTATGCTCATCGTAATAATAATGCAGGCTCTGTTCTGTGGAGAATTAGGTCATAAACTTTATGGCACATGAAGGATCAGACGTTGTTGCACCTGACGTGACTCTGTTGTATCATTTGCTACAGATCCGTGGACAGAAGAGGTTCTGCAGTCGCAGGATGGGAATTTTTTTTTTTTTTTTTAAACGAGGGTTATTTGGAATTCTGGTACATTCCTTGTGGGCTGCACATTGATGCACAGAATAGGCTTCTCCTACGATAACTGGAAACACAATTAGTGTTCCACTTCCGTGCAGTAGTGAGACACCTGTGTCCTCCTTCCTCCCGCTGGGGTGGCTGCAGGTCCTCTGAAATGGAGCTCCCAACCCAGCCCAGCCCACAGGCCATAGATTCCCAGCCTGACTGAAAAGGGAAACCTGCTGCCATGGGAATGTGGCAGCATGGAAGATGTTGCAGCCTGGGGGGGGATGAGCGAGGCAAGCCATCTGGCAGTGCGGCTCAGCAGATCTCTGAGGCATGGAGTCACCTCAGTGCAGCCACCCCCCACCTGTCAAAGTGACAGGTTACCTATGGGTGCCACCTCGCTGTTTGGCTTCATGCCGTCAGCAGGCCTGATTGCGATGGTTCCTCTGCCTAGGGAGATTTTACCAGGCATTCAGCGTAAACTCCCTTTGCACCAACTCAAACTTGACTTTCTTGGGAAGAGTTCACATGCAGTTTCACACACCTGCAGGGATCTCAGGAGACCTGCTCGTTATTCTGGCCCGCTCGCCTGGAAATGCGTGGGTACACCAAGGATGCACCTCCTGTGGTTATTTTCCCTTGCAGGCAAGGCAGATGGAATTGTTTGCCGGGTGTATACCATTCATTTTCCTCATGGTAATGGGTGAACACCTATTTCTTGCTATTGGCTTCCTGTGATGGAACCTGCAGTGCTGCACAGCTTTCCTCTGTATTTACCCAGCCTGTAGGGCACCATATTCTGGTTTCATTCTTCAGGTTTCTTTGAAACCAATGACACAGGATTGGTTCTTGAAAGCGCAGAGGTTGGGATCCAATCCGTATTTATACTGTGTTGTGCCTTAACTCTGCAGGGTATACCAAACGATGCATTAGGACCAAATAAGACATTAATTTACTTCTTAAGTCAGCAAGAGATTTATTTTTTTTAATTGTATGGATTTTTATCCAGCTGTTCATTCCAAAATTTTATCAACTGATTTCTGCTAATGATTTTCAATCAAACGTTGTTATACGACAAACCTGATTAAAGGGAAAGGAATTATTTGTTCTCTATTATATTTGCTTGAAAATTAAGAGATTCTTTGCCATCTTTTAAATCCTAGTAACACTTTCCTTGAAACAAGGAAGAAGAATGTGGTCACATCTGAACAAAATAGAGAGAGAGGTGTACCCTGTGCTTGATGCTGTCTACACTGGAGTACTCAGCTGGTGTAAGAGTGGTCTTCCAAGTCTATGGCAATTATAGACAGGCCTCTTGCTGGTATGTCCGTATTTGTCAAAACCTGGAAATCCCACATACAGTGACAAAGCTGTCCCAGAAGAAAAGTGAAGCACAGACCAAGCCCTGACTGTCCAGGTGAGCCCAATGTTGCACTGAGGACATGTTGTGGAAGATTTTCTAATCTGAAAGAAAAGAGAATTAGCTTGATAGGGGAGGCAGGGGAGTTGAGCAAAAGATTAAGACAAGGACCAAAAAATCTCATACACGCATTCAGAGTGGATCATAAACAATTTCTGTGACAAAGCACTGACAAAGCATGAACAACCAAACATCTTGCATCATTGAGAAGCAGGCATACCATCTTGGCCCTTCACTAGTGTATATAACGTGCTATCCCCACTATGGCAACAACCGGCTGCGTCTCATCCTTCGTTCCCAGTTGTGTACTCCATCCTCCTTTTCCTCATCCTTCTGGAGGAACCATGTGTTTTCCACACTTTCCCTGCCTCACAGACACTGAACATTATTATTATCTCTGTGGCACTAATTGCTTAAGCTGTTACAACCCCTGCCTATGTAGCTGGAGTCCTGGTTTTTTTCTTGACAAGTGCTTTAGTTATGCCATCAAGAAAAGGGTCAGATGAACACTTCAAACTGGTGGAAGTTTAGTGATCTTTGAGTTTTGATGCCTCGTGATTCCAAGACAGTACTGGAACATGATGGTAAATTTAGGAAAGAGAATCTGCCTTTTGCTTTCCTCATATGGGTGACAGCTGCATCTGACCATGTTTACCATAACACTTTTGATATACAGCAAATAATTTTGATGGTGAGTCTGAGGCAATTCTTCGTACCCAACTCACGTTTCACTGAGGGCTGGGTGGACACATGATACTAATTCCTCTTTGTAGTCAGTTGCTAAACTGTAGTAAAATTCCGCTAAAGAGGAGCATAAATATCTTCCAGTACAGGCACGGGTAACTGGAAGCTGGAAGGCGAATGAGTTTGGTTCATACCAGCTTTCATTCAGAGGGGTAGGATGGTGCTTATGTGTTAGCAATTTAGTGCCCTGGAGAAGTGATTGTTTAGGTGTAAATTTGCCTTGTGCCTGTTCTGGGAATCATGCAGCACACGTGCATTCACCCCATGAACCAAGGCTGAAGCCAGGCCCCAGGGCTCCATCCAGAGCACTCCACCAACAGTGTTGCAAGGTACATCCAAAAGGGGGAAAGCACATCTTTGCTGTGTCCTTCAGCAGTTCACCCTCTATGTGAGCACACAATTTTATCAGTAATGGCACAGCAATCTGGGATGGTTGTACAGAGATCAACTTCACATTGCAATGTGCACCTTGGACAGGAAACTGGTATCACTTTTCTTACTGGAATCGATGTGTTGTGGAATAGGTCCCAAACATTATACCTCTACTGTAATGGATTGCACCACAGCATTATGGCTCCGCTATAACGAATTGCACTGAGTCAAGCCCTGGTTGTTCTTTTTTGGGGGGGCCTCAACAGGAGCTACTATGAGTGCACTCACTGGAAACTCCTTTGTGGTCCAGTATGCTGTCCATGTTGTGCCATAGTCCGAACACCCACAAGTGACTTCAGCCGTGCAGTCATTCAGTGTTGCTAGAAAAATGAAAAGGGCATGCTTGACTATAGTCAAAACATCATCTCTTTGGTAACAACCACTTTGATTATGAAACAATGATCACTTTCATTAGTGAATGTTGTTACATTACGAACAATGAAGTCTAACTCTTAAATTTTGCCTAATTTCATGTACCTCCACAGCTTTTGTGGTTGTTATCTGTTAAAGCACCTTCCATTGTTGCAGGGCAGGCTGTGTTTTAGATCCTCTTGCAAGACCTTTTTTTTTCCCTATTTTTTTTTTTAAACTCTCTCACAATTGGAACCTGCTCTTTTTCCTGTCCTCTGTCTCTTGTGAATAGAAACTGTCCCACTAACAACTCTATGTCTGGACCTTGGACTGGGAAAGTTTACCTCTATCTGCTGATCATAACCTGACTGGGTTTGACATACATGCACAAACATCTCTCCAAGAGCTTATGTTGATTGCCTTATTCAGGTAACCCATATATAAAAACATATGCAACAGTAAATAAAGATATCAAAAGCTTTAGTCCTTTCTTGTGTGTTTTCCATCTGTTCACCTCAGTCCTGTCCAGCCTCTTTCCTACTAGAAGAAGCCCAGAAACTGCTGCTTGTCTCCCATCCTTTCTACTCCTGTCAAAGGGTTTTAACGGGTTCAAGTTTCTTTGATCCTGACTGTGACCCATCTATAACCTATCTGGGCTCAGGTGGTAGCCGTTTCACTGTTTGCAGTCCCTGTTCTTAAAGACATCTAGGCATCCTCTCTGGAAGATATTAACCTTTGTCAAAATTCCTTTTAGTATTTGTTTTTCTTAACAGTCTCCTTTAATTCTGTATAATGGAACAAAAAATATCAAACAGATAAAATGAGGTACCTATGATAGTCATGAAAATAATAGACGTATCTCATTCTTTACAACAACTAAATTAATATGAAGTGCTTCACACACTGCAAGCTTACAATCTGGATATTACACAAGTAAAAATAAATGCACACACCCATAAAACTAGTAAAACTGGCTGTTGCAGCTACACATAGCTCTCCGTGTTCATTAAAAATCTATCTTTATTGAGCTTATCTTGATTGGCATGCAGATCAAAGTGAAAACATATTAAATAAAAGAATATACATAATGGAATCCATGGAAAGAAGCTATTCAGAAGATAATTCCAGTAGGCAAATTGCAATGCAGTATTAAAAACAACTGTGCAGAAGCACTTGAAACATAACACGTCATAGATTGTTGAAGGGCCGGATCCTGAGGCCATTACTCACTTGCGTAGACACACTGACTTCAAAAGAATTGCTCATGGTGAGTAAAGATAGTTAGAGTACGACTAAACAAGAGTATTAACTCCTTCAGTGCAGCCATGTAGCTAAACAACAGCTCTGTTGATCCCATTGGCAATACCAAGCTCCATCCATAATGGCAGCTCAAACCCTTCTCTGGGATGTGGTAAACACCTGTATAGGGCAGAGGATCCCTGATGGAGTGGAAAGTGTGAGTATGTGTGTGCATAAACATGAAACAAATACGTTTTTCTTCTGTTGCGCCCACCTGTGCTGCTTATGAAAATAATTTTCTTACTTCCCTAGCCCTGGTTGCCTTGGACTGCCCATACATGGAAAAGTGAGCTGGATCAGCCGCGTCTCATCCATTATTAAGCAAATAGTTGTATTTTGCTGAAGTGGAGCCCAGATTTCCATAACTGAATTTTTATAGCTGTTTAAATCTATGGAGAAAGAGTAGTTTGACTTTCAGATGTCAAGGATGAGTTTTTCAGGCAAGCAATAAGGAATAATTTCTTTTTCTCCTTAAGCTGCTGACCAGAGTATTTTGATGCAGTCATAGGACATGAACATAAAGCCTCTTAACATCATTTTATCAAAGTTTTTACTGACACAATTGCACAAGTGAGATAAGGGATGATTTACGCAGTTAGTCACAAAAGATGAACAAACCAGAAACTAGATGACAGATTCTAAACATCAGAAACTAGAATTAAGGGTTTGTACATCATGGCCTATTGAACAGAATGAGTTCAATCCAAAATATGAGAGAAAGAACATGTATGAAAAATTGGCAAAGGAGAAGCCTAAAACAGAGATTTCTTAAACAAATTTAGAAACCAAACTGGCATCACTGACTTCCACAGTTTGAGTATTGGGAACCAACAAAAAGATCTGGGAATGTCAGGTTGTGCTTTTTTGGAAAATAAAATTGAAGGAAAATGTCTCCCACTTTGGTCTTTCATCCCTTTTATGTTTGAGCATTCTTATTACGTACACAGTATAACCAAGAATTAGCCAGGCTGTCGTGCCATAAGGATGAGTTTCAACAGAGAAAAACATTTGTCTGTGGTTACAGACTGGCTCTCTGGGAAAAAAAAAAGAAAACAAAAAACTGGTTGTGGCAGTATGAACTAGAACTTCTAAAAACAAAGCATGAGCCTAAGTTTACCTGTCTGCCTACCACTGCCTAGAGTGTTTTCCCAGGTCTCAGCTAGTTTATAACATATGGTTACCTGCAGTCATGTGAAAATGTTTTCAAACAGCCTGGTGAATTATTGGCAACCACTGTTGTTTTTCATAAAAAACATTTCATGCTGTTTTGAAGTAGTAGGAGACAGCGTCCCCTTCCTCAAAACATTACTGGATATTTTGAGCCAAATCCACTACTTCTTTGGCCCAACTTTTTGTTCATATGACTCAATCGATCCCAGCAGTATTACATCCATGTGTCATTTTGGAATAAAACACTGTCCGCTTTGCTGCTTTCTTCTACATTTTCCCACTACCACCATGAGAGATTCAAGGAAATTTTCCACATCTGGGAGATTTCTGAGTAAGCAGTGGAAGATATTGGCATTCATATAACCCTAACAAGCATCTCAGAGATTATGATGTCTATAATACTGAAAAAAAAAATGCCACCCAGGTTATCTCAATACTTTTTTTTTTCTTGTTTGTATTTTGTGAGCAAAACTAAATCCAATTCCAATAGATGAGTGGAGCCTTCTCTTTTAGTGAAAGCATCTCCCACGGCTCATTGAAGCTCCTAAATAACTGACACGGAAGTTAGCTGCATTATGTGGGCTTCAGGCCGTCCTCAGCATAATCAGTTTTCTTCAAGCTGAAACTTGCTGTGTTTAGGCAGGTTGGGATTTCTAAACAGGTTGTTCAGCCCTGTGTGCTATGCTCAGTTGCCCAAGGATTTGTTTTCTTCCAAGAGCAACAACAAAGTATTTGGCTTGCAAAAGTTTTGAGTCTATCGTTCTGAGAAACTTTTCTAGCCATAAAACCAGCAGTTCCACTGAAACAGACACCAGGTTTTCAAGGTGGAAGGGCCTCTGGAAGCTATGAAGGACTGGCAGGCTGTTACCTCTGGCTTTCCTCCTTAAATTGTGACCTTTCAGGTATGCTGCTACATGGCAGCAGTTTGACAGGATCTGGAGGTCTAACGAAGGACAACTCAGGACTCTGAGGAAGGGTTTCTCTTGAGTGTTAACACTGTTTTACTTGATCATATTAATTAATAAGATGCTTAGAGGTGAGAAAGGGCATTACTCTGTTTACTTAAGCCTAAATAAAGATTAATGTCCTTTCATATAGTGTATATGTTTGCATGGTATTTGATAGTGTAGGACTTCGGTACAAAACTGCTTTTCCAGCAAGTCATGTTCAAGTAAACATATATTTACTTGAAAAGGAGGGGAAAAAAAAAAAAAAAGAGAGACTCAAGCCCTGCAGAGGATGTAAACTAACAAGTCTGTCAGCTTCTCTTCCAAAACAGTGAATAACAACAGCCTATGCAAGGTATAGTCGCTTTCCATAAAGGGAAAAAACAAACAAAGCATGCATTTATTTAAGTAACTTTAAATGAAGAGTCCACCTCAATTGTCAGTACAGATCCCTACAATATAGATCATGCAAGGTTTTCTTTTGCCATATGTACTGTATGTGGTACAGACTGTTCTTAACGTAATGTGTTGAGCTACTATTAAAGCAGCACTATATATAAAAGGTAAATAAATATCCAGCTTACTCAACCTAGCAGTTATATTCACTTGTGGAGTTAGCCTTGTACCTGCAGACTCCTCTGAAATTCTTGGGTATTCAACAGCCATACTACCTTCACAAGTGTTATACTACTGTAGCAGTTCAAAGGAGAAAGAAAACCCTTAGAGTTTTTAGACAGGGATCTCAAAAACTGGCAGCAGCACTTACTTACAGAGTTTCAAGTAGTAGCCACAGACTTAGGTCCTCAGTTCTACACTAGTCTGTGGTGCTCTGTATGCAATGAACTACATGTCTGCTGGAAATATCACGGCAGTCCTAATGTTTTTTCTAGCTTCAAATTCCAAACAGGACAGGAATCCAAAGGTGTTAAATGCCACATGGAGTGCCTAGAAAGAGACAGTCCTTGCCACAAAATGTTTTTGAGGTTGCAAACATAGGAGAAAGAAAGTACCGTTAGCCTGTTTTATAAGTACAGGCACTGAGAGATGAAAGGACCTGCCTCTGTTATTCATGGAAGGATTATCGTTGACTTCAGTGGGTGTAGTATCAGCCCTATAGCGGTATGAAACTTGGCGCCTAATTACATTAGGCCTACGTAGGCTTAGTTTCAGCCACAGTACATTTTTATCGCCAGGTTAACCTGTAAACCAAAGGTATTTCAACTGCTGACAGAGCCTGACTTGTGGTTCTAGGCTCCCAGGATGCTTGACTAAGAGAAACCCATGTCCAGTCACGTTTCGTTTGTGCTCCAAGTGTTTGGCTTCCATCAATGGCTTGGGATGGCCTGTTCTTTGCAGATTAAGAGGAAACAATATATGACGCACAGGCTTGTCTCACTCACTTCAAAGTGTGAGCAACAGTGACTCACCCACCTCCACAGACATCTTTAAACCTTGTGCTGAGTTTCCTATTTTTCTTCTCGTGTCATAGATAGCATTGCTGCCTTTTGTTTTTTCCAGCACCAGCTTTGCAGAATTTTGAATCCAATCTGGCAACGAGCTTGGGCTTTTTTTTTTTTTTATGGTGCCTTTGGGTTCCCATATTCTTTCATAGTTTACTTAACCAAACAGCATGTGTTTAAGTTTCTCAGTAACTCTGGGTGTTACCAAATAAGAATAATCTGCATAATATCTAAGTGAAAGGGAGTCTTGTTATTCACACTTCGTTATCATCTTGTCCCAACAGACAGCTGCTGTCACTGTTTGCCCTTTTCAGTGGAAGTGGGCTAAATTCTTCCTAGTCACAGACGGGGGTAGGTAGCTGTGGTGCAGTCCCCATCCATTTGGAATATGACATGTTACATTGAGTTATTTTTTACAGACCCTGGAAGCTTATTGAACAGAAAAGGTTAATTAGCCTAACTGTGGACCAAAATGGTCCATTCAGAACATCAGCTAGGAGTGTAAAAAATTCCGTAAGTTGTTCAAACTATACTCCATTACAAATACCACGAAAAAACCCAGTAATTACCTTATTATGAAAGTCTCGCCAGCTAACACCACAGCTTCACCTGGAAGGATTTATCTGCTCTCATCCTTGCAGTCCGATGCCAGAATTCAATGAACCTGGGTCATCCACGACTACGTAGGCTGTCGATCCTGCAGGCTAGGCTGCAAAACGTAGATACCACCACCACCACTGCCACTTGTTCTCCTACACCACTGTTTTTGAATTAAAGTGACCGTGGCAGTTCTGCCCTGTACTGAACCCAGGGCTGTTGGTAGGCGTTAGACATGATATAAGCATGCCTAGGAGACTGGGATCCTTGGGGGCCTTAGGCAATGGAATACCTACTTTGTAAATCCCAAATGCACTCAGTGAAACAGCAGTCTATGTATTTACTTCAGTCAAGGTGTCAGTGGCATGATTTTAAGCATCAAAGTAAATTTCGTAATGGAAATTTTGAGTTCTTTAGTGGGGCAAACGTTATTGGGAAAATCACTTTTCTCTCTCTTTGATGAAATTCCCCTTGGTTGCACCATAAGTGCTTAGATACTTTGTTTGAATCTTGCTGAAGGCACTTGCCTGTCTGAGCTTCAGCTCTTCTGGGTGTCCAGAGCTCTGCTTTGGCACATGCCCAGAACAGTTTAAGCAGCCTGATAGCTATCTCCCACCTAAGAAGCAAGACATTCCTCTACTGAAGTCTCCTGGGGGGGCTCAAACCTGCAGACATTCTCAAAAAAACACTAAATGCACACCCAGAAGGCTCCTTGGAAAATGCTTTGTGGGTGCTTTTTTAGAACAGACAGTGGAGGAGGATCTGCCACCCACCTTTCATACAATACCCTGTGGTTAAGCCATTCGCTTGGAAAGGTAGACTTGGATTCAACACTGCTCTGACTGAAGGTGTTGAAACCAATGTTTCTCTAAGGAAAATGTCCTCCCCAGGGATGACATTTTACAGGGGGAGAGATGGGGTTTCATGCACACTCTTTACTCTTCCTCTTGAATTTGTTTTATTGTGTATCAGAAAATTCAAAAGTGACTGGACAGGCACCTCTGCAGAGGTACATTATTCTGTAGCCTGCACAAAGTATGTTTGGGCAGATGTCTCTCCTTCACAGCCTGTTTATAAGATCTCTGGTCAACACCCTTTCAACTGAACTCAGACAAGTTGGAGATTTGACACATGAAAGACTGGAAGAAATTAAATCCTGGTCTCCCACTTTGTCCTCTACGGCTTTACTTGCACTAAACAGACAGCAACATTTCTATCAGCAGCACAATTCTGACATGAGCTTTGAGAAAGAGGAGATGTAGGCACCTACTTACAGGTTGTGGTCTGTGAATACAAAGTTAGACATGTCTTGATTTTGATATTGTTGTAAAGTAGATGAAAGTGCCTGAATGGTGAGTTTGGTAAAAACATAGATTTGAATCCTGTCTTGGAGCACTTTCCTTATGCTGTGTATGTAAAATTTCATATATAGGTTATGGTTTCCACTGGCCAGCCACACAGGCTACAGCTGTACTTACGTTTGCTATCTTTATTAAGACTTAATAATGCCAATTTGAGTTCATAGAATCGTAGAATCATAGAATGCTTTGGGTTGGAAGCAACCTTAAAGATCATCTAGTTCCAACCCCCCTGCCATGGGCAGGGACACCTTCCATTAGACCAGGTTCCTCAAAGCCTCATCCAGCCTGGCCTTGAACACTTCCAGGGATGGGGCATCCACAGCTTTCCTGGGCAACCTGTTCCAGTGCCTCTCCACCCTCTCTGTCAAGAAAGTTCCTTTCCATCTTAACTAACATTTATATAATTTTGCTGTTTCAAGGCCCACTTGTCTTTCTGAACTCCTGTATTTATCACTTAGCCTCAATTATGTTTGATCTGTTTTGTAGACAAGGTTTTCAAATCATTCTCAATGGCAAGAAAGTTATATTCTACTGTATTTATGGCTTCTGTCTTTTCTCTTTTTCATGGATGTACTTTTTTTTCCGTAATCACTAAGCAAACATTGAAGTGGTTCTTGGTGGAGACTGTGAGGGCCCTAGATCCTTTCCAAAACAGAAGAAACCATAGGGAAATCCAGAAAGCATGAAGGGTTAGGCAGAGAATGCCCTGGGTTTTGATATCTGGTGGAAGCTCTGTCTCTGAAGTGATGGTGACAGCAGAAGATGGCAACGGTACAGGATGGTCGTGTCTGTGTGGGGAAGCAGAGCTGGCAGGAGCCAGGAAACTTAGAGCAAGGCAGTTCAAGTGAGGAACAATGGATGAAAGGTTGAATTGGATGGACAGGAAAAACTGGGGCTTTGAGTTGCTGGGAATTTGGGGTTTAGTCTGGAAGGATGAGAAAGGGTATGTGGGAAGTTCAAGTTGAAGGGATTTTTCTGCAGGAATGTGGAGGGAAGATTAGGAGAATTCAGGACATAGTTGACACTTAAGAGAGCAACATGTAACATCTGGGAATTGTGCTAGGGGAGGAAATTCCCCCTCAGGAAAAGGACATCAGGTGTATTGGGAGCTGATGGAGGCCTCTGAGGAAATACTATGACTAGGAGTTGAATGCTTTGGAGGAAAAGAGGCTGTGAGATCAGACTGAGTGGAACTAGAGGAATGGAGCAGTCTCTCATCTTCCCCTCCTTACTGCTTCCATCTCCAGGATCTTCAAAATTCCTGCATGGGAGCAGTGATGCTTACAAAGGACAGGAACCTGTTTCCTTATCCTGCATCAGTCTTTGATTTTGAAAGGACAGAGCTGTTTGAGGGTAGTGACCATGTAATATTTTATGCCTCTGGGTGACTTGTTCCAGTACAAAAACCCAGAGCAGTTGTGGCATCTCCATGCTCAAGATGATAAATAACATATCTGCATTATTCCATAATGTTGATGTTCCCATAGGCTTGCCATAACGTATTCTGAGTTCACATTTCTGTAACAGAAAACAATATGATTCAGAGAATACAAAGAGGGCCACCCAAGAGATTTATGTGCCTCTTCCTGAATTCATCTTGAAGTTTAGGTGTCCTAATCTCCCCATTTTTTCCCTTTAAATCATTACTTCTGCTTGACCTGCCTGTAGACCAAAGGACATGTTGACTTGGCTTCTTTCCAGATCTTGTTAAAGGCCATTTCTGAAGTCATAAATGTAGTTTGCTGAAAAATAAAAGCACACCTTTTCCTGGATGAATTGGTAATACAGCACTTCTGCAGTGCTCACAGCTGAAGCTGGTTGGATGATTCAGACCAAATATTCTTTCCTTTCTAATGACATAGAAGATTTTGTGGAATCAGAAATCTTTGTTATGTTTCTTACCAAAAAAAAAAAAAAAGCCTCCTCTCCAAACCAAATGACGAAGTAAGAACAATTTCATTGATTTGTTTTGGAAACCAGGAGGTATGAGGTAGTGCCTGAACGTGCACTTGGTCATCCCTCTAGCTTCAGCCGCACAGCTGGGGAACCACATCAGCCCAGTCATGACGGCTCCCTCCACTCCTGTGGAGCCACCAAGTCTCCCTGCCACACTGAGAAAGTGCCCATCTTCCTCCTGCGACATTAGAGGGAGTCTTAGGTGACTAACCCCCTAATTTACGTGCCTCATATAGGTGATTAACATTAGGTAGGATGAATTGTGGCTGCAGTGTATCATTGAAACATCTTCCCTTATTTTCCAGATCAAAGTATCTCATGTTTTTGTTCTGATGAAACAGTTTGGTACTTAACAAGATGAGCACGTAAACATTCGACATACTAATTAGAGAAGCCAGCAGTTTACTGTATCTTTCCATTATCCTGCAATCCTCTTTAAAGTAATATGCTATGGCATGTGCTTTATTATGGACTTCCACAGACGAGCCATAAAATTAAGTAGATACCTGTAACTGTAGTTATATACATCATGTTACTAACAATGAGAAATTTTGGGTTGGATTGAAATCAGAATTCCCATCCAAGTTAATTTTTAAAATACAAATATAAAATCTTTTACTCTGTGGGAATTTTTAATACATTTGGTTCAGTTGTGACTCGGGACCAAAACAAATATATAAATTTTACTTAACATGAACGGTGTTCATATTTTTAACTAGCCTTTCTGTCATTGATAGCCATTCAGCCATCAATTCTCATCTTTAAGACTGAGTGAAGGTTGGAAAGTAATGAGAAATTTCAGATGCCTTTGTTGGTATTAAGTGAATGGACTGCATTACTGCTAAACTGCTGGATACTACCAAAATCATTTGGCTTTAAGATGCAAAAGTAAGCTAAGTGTTTAAGGATATGGTGAATACTCTTCAGAAAACTTCTAGGCCGACATATTCTAAATGGATAATAAGGATGGCTGTTTACCAAAGCATTTTCTAACAATAGTAAGAAAGTCAGCGGAAACCTATTCAACTCTGAAAAAAAAAAAAAAGAAGAAAATTTAAAACATTACATTGGTTTGAACAGAATATGAGCTGAAGAACGCACTCAAAAAATCCATTTAACGTATTGTTTGACTATGAAGTGTGCAACTAAAAATGTTATGATTGCTTGCAGAGTATCTACTATTAAACTAAACAAAAGCATGCTGTGACTTGATTGACTTATGCATCAGTGCATGCCGATCTATTTGAGTTATTTCACAGTTTGGGAACGTTCTCACATAATCCTATATGTATGCTTACTGCATTTGTTTTCTGAGTTAACTTGCCCTGCTTTTGAATAGTACACATAATCTCCAGTGTTCAGCTAGGAAAATAATTTATAAAGTGATTCTCAGTACAAAAAGAAGTTCTGCTGCTTCTCGTTGGCAAGAGGCTGGTACTGATATGACTGCATTTCTTGTAAAAGTCGATGTTATCTGAGCAGCGAGAAATCTCTAATGCAATGTTAAGAGGCGATGTCGTGGTTCTATTACAGATAACAGAATCGAGTCAGCAGTGGACTGTGCTCAGGACTATAACCAAGGTGGTTTGTAAGTTGAGAAACATTGCAGCTGCATGCAGAGGAGGTGGCTTGACATTTGGCAGGAATCTTGCGACTGTCAAATCCACAACCACAATCCATCATGCAGAATAATGGCTTCCTCCTTCCTGTTCAACTCCATGGTTTAAGCATGGTATTCCATCTTGAATGCATCCTGTCTTTCACATATATTTTATTTTATTGTACAAAATTGGATACACACTATGGTATCATTAGAAAGTAAATATTAGTCTTCATTAACAGAAATACTGCCTGTATTGGCATTTTACATTTTATGGTCTACATTGTGGTGTGACAACAGATGACGATTGTTGATTTTTCAACAATGATCACTGCTGGGGTGAATGAGTATAAGCTGATGAGATAATCCTTACTCCTACTCACTTGTCTGTGCTAGAAAAGGGATGGAAAAAGTTAAAAAAGCAGAATTTAATTTCAGGATTTATCAGTAAGTATTCAACATATTCCTGAGAAAGTCTGCAACCCTGATGAAATAGCAATTTTTAGCACCTACAGGGAAAAAAATCACCACTATGTCTAAAACCACTTTAAATATTATATGTTTCTGGCAGCAAGCATATTCATATCAACTAATTTTTTAAAATTTAACTCTAATAACTATAAGTGACATTTAATATTGCCTTGCAGGAACCGCCTTAAAAAGAAACCCTTGATATACTCTAGATTTTTATCCAAATGAAAGTTTAGAAAGACAAATGTAAAAATAACTCCAGGGAGTTAATCTTATGCTGAGTTAGAATGCAATGACTGGAAGTAAATGACTTTCCACTGCTAAGATACTTTACTTTTCAGTGCTAAGACACCTTTTTTTTTTTCCCCTTGGTCGTGTTGGGGTTGAAAACAAGATTCCTTTTAGATGTTTGAAAATTAGGGTCTGAAGGAGATTTAGGAAATGAATGTGTTTACTGAGTAAGATTAAGTCAGTGCATGAGCAGGGGAACAGGAAGGATCATAAACCAGAGAGACCAGTTCAAACCAATTTTCACAGCACTCCTCCCTTTAGTAACGTTACTGTAAGTTACAAATATTACATCATCAGAACAAATGATTATTTGCTAAACCATGATTCAGAAGGCCAACCATTGTTAAACAGCACCCTTTGGAACCTGGTTAACCCTTTGTGCTCCAGTTACTACATCACCAAGTGTAAAGACGCAAAGAAACTATGAATGAAGCGTGTCGAGAAGCCAGTGACTGAAATCGGTAAAACACATACACACTCCTTTATTCAGAGAACTGGAAAAAGGTGGCAAGGAATCACATCTGGCATGAGAAGACATTAGTACAGTCACAGAACATGTGCAGTCCAAAAATCTCTCCATAACCCTGTTTAGTTAATGTATTACATTACTGACAATTCATTTTCTGGAGACTGTGCTGAACTTCTAATGAAGAATGTTAATTACAATAACTTCTTTGATGAGTACATCTGTAATTTGTGAAATGGAGTCAAGCAACCACAGTCAGATGATATAAGAACACTGATATCTGCATCTGCCCAGACCTCTAATTTTTTTCTATCCCAATCGAAACTCCTGACAGAGGACAAAAATACCTCTGGAGACAAATGGATGTATATAGTGTACAAAGGTATCTCAGAAAGCACAAGCAGAACATACTACCAAAATCAGCAGGTAGGAGAAGGAAATGCTTAACGAGGGGTCTTTATTAGTGTTTTATTTTGGATTCGGAGTGCTAATTTGAGGGAAATCTCCTGATCGCCCTAGAATAGAATCATAGAAAGGCTTGAGTTGGAAGGAACATTTAAAGGTTATCTAGTCCAAGCCTCCTGCTATAAGCATGTCATCTTCAACTAGATCAAGTTTCTCAGGGCCCTGTCCAACCTGACTTTGAATGTTGTCAGGGATGGGGCATCCATAGACTGCCTTGGACAACCTGTTCAAGTGTTTCACTATCTTCATTGTGACAAATTTTTTCCTTATATCTAGTCTGAGTCTACTCTTAGTTTAAAACCCATTATCCCTTTTCCTAGCACAACAGGCCCTACTAAGAAGTCTGTCCCCATCTTTCTTATAAGCCCCCTTTAACAATTGAAAGGCTGTAATAAAGTCTCCCCGGAGCCTTCTCTTCTCCAGGCTGAACAATCCCAACTCTCTCAGCCTTTCATCATAGGAGAGGTGCTCCAGCCCTCTGAGCATCTTCATGGCCCTCCTCTGCATCTGCTCCAACAGGTTGATCTCTTTCATTTGCTGGAGACTCCAGAGCTGGACGCAGTACTCCAAGTGGGGCCTCACGAGAGTGGAATAGAGGGGCAGAATCACCTTCTTTGACCTGCTGGCCAGTGAAGCTTTGGTTTGCATCATGGAGCCTCTCAAAGCATGCAAGCTGGATTCCTTTTGGATGACACTAACTAGAAGACCATGCTCCAGAAGACTACCTAACACCCTCAAATTGCTTATGGAAATTCAGTCAATAAGAGAAAACTAGAACTAGTCTGACATCAAACCCCTGAAATGTATGCACATCGTTCCTCAGAACCTATTCCAGTCTCCCTGAAGTTGCTAACACAGGTGTAGACTTAGATACCTCAGGTTTTGAGAGGCTCACTGAAGAGGTCTGAGAAGAGTCAACAAATGGTCCAGAACCACCTAATTGCAATTTGCAGCTATTCCATTTGTCTGTGATATGAGTGGGACAGTGCCCTTTAAAATTTTGCCTGCTGTCTTAGAAAGATGTTTTGTTGTTAGAGCCCTGAGAGCCTTTAGGAATGTCCATTTAGTTTGGTCACTTCTGGATGAGTATTGTCTTAGGCACTGTTGAACATAATTAGGCTACAGATGGTGCTGATTATGGTTTTGTCCACAGCACCTATTTTTTTTAATTTTTTTTCTTATGTCTTGGTTTACTTTTTCTTGCTGGAGTTCAGAATTAAAAACACAGGAAGAGTGGTGAATGGTCCTGAAAAAGTATGTTTCCTTTTAGAGAAAGTTCATACAGGTACTTGAGCATTAGCTGAATTCCTTGGGGCAGTTTTAGCACTGTGCATGCTGATGATCCTCTTGACTTTATGTTTTATTGGTTGTTTTATTATGCCAGATAGTAATGCATTACATTGATGTAAATGACTGCACAAAAGATGTGAATTACTTTCACTCAATGGCAGATACTTCAGTCTATGTGTAAGGCATTTTTAGTATAACCGAAAAGGAAAAACATCTCCTGAGAAGGATGTCTGAATTACTAATAGTCCTAAATATGTCAGTGTAGGTTAGTCAGAGAAGTCTCCACAAGCTCCGAAACAGACGAGTGTCTGTTTCGGTCAAGTCAGCGCAGAATTCAGCTCAGCCTAATTTATGGGGTCTGCAGTGTAGATATCTGCACCTCAATTAGGTGTTAAGCTCCTATTAAAGTTAATGGAGAGTTTGAAGGTTGGCTAAGATAGTTTTTCAGTGTGATTTGAGATGCCATCAAGAATATGAGATATCTGCATGAAGCCTGCAGATAAAACACAAGACCCCATCCTCTTCTGGAGCAGCCTAAGGATGACAACACATGGCATCTAACACATCAGTGAGACATCTATGCTTAGGAATTTGGATTTGAGCTTTCCCTTGACTCTGATGGGAACTTGAGCAAGCTTAGAGATAGACACCTGTGTTGCAGAGCTTAAATCAAGCAAGCTGAATTCTACCCGATATCTCATAATGAATGCAATAGAAGTGGTAAACAAGTGCTGGCAGTGTGAAGAATAGCCCTATTCACAGGGAAGAAAGGACACAGCTAGGTTGTGGTACTATTAATGAACAGGAATGGCATATTTACGTGTGCTGGAAATAGAACTGTGCAAATAATGGATTTTGGGGTTTGGTGGTTGAACTGAAAGTTATACAATAAATTCCTTTCAGTTAACCTGAAATAGATTGTGTGTGTGTGTGTTAATATAAGGAGCGTGTGTCTCATCTGGTTTGTTAATGAACAGGAACTGGATTTCTGTGTAGCCTTTAGCCATGGGTAAAGTATGGTAGCTATATTCCTGTAGCTGTGGATTAAAAAGCTTAGAAAGGATGCTGGGCAGGAACCGCCGGATCATGAACTGAAAATTACCATGCAGCGATATGACAGGAAATAATAAACAATCTTATTTCACAGCATGACTGGAAAGTTTATCTGCTATATTACATATTTTATGGGTTCTGCTCTGCAACTTTTACTTTGGATTACATTCACTTGAAGTACCACAATACTTATTCACCTGTGTGAATGAGCAGAAGTGATTCATCATGCAGAAAGATTGTGAAACTAGGCAGTATCTCTTATGTATCTATGTGTTCACCCGTCTCCAAAATAATCGTTCAAACCCCATCATTTGAGGGTATATGAGGAAGATTCTTATGCTCTGACATCAGATTTAGACCTGAAAGTTTGTCTGGTTTAATTATATTGTTAAACTGGTAAAATGTGTCAGTCTAAACACGCTATCACAGTTTTGGAAGTACTGAAACTGCTGCAGGTTATGCCCGTTCAGGATCTAGAATAACTTATAATAACATTAAAACTCACATGCCAGAATAACTGTGTTTGCACCAGAGCACATAACTGTGCTCATAAAGCTGTTGTGTTTTATGTTTTACCTGCTTTGAGCCAAATGGAAATGCTCACATGAATAAAATGAACAGATTTTGAGTCCCGATCAACATGAACGATCTATATTAAAAAAAGTAAAAATACCTGTGATATTAAGTTCATATCCACAAACATTTTAAAGCTACAAATGTTTAGGAATATAGAAGTTGCATTTTTCAAAGAAGGTACATGTTGATACTTCATATTACTACACAGAAAGTTGTTCAGTTGGCAGCAAAAGTTGCTTTTCCTTCAAAAAAAAAAGTTATATTAATATTTACTTGATTGCCTGATAAAAGTAATACTACAAAAGAATATTGCAAAACCTCCGAGGCTTGGCATGCTTTTCTATGTGGGTGGAAAAATGTTGTGCCAAAGCCAAGCTGGAATGAATCATGAAACTGTAGCATAAAAAATATACTGGAAGATCTATATTTTTTTACAAAAAAGATGACAGCTAGAATAATAAAGCTGTGAGCCTTAGAAGTATATGCAACATAAACTTGTTGCTGGAATAATATTGGATATTATATTACACGGGACAGGGTTTAATTGCATGGACAGCGGTAGAGTTTTGGCCTTCATTCATAGGTTTCAGCTCTGAACTGAGGTGTTTATGTTAGGAGTCCCATCACCCAAGACGTTCTCCAGGGGAACTCATTAGGGAGAGTCACCCAAGACATTCTCCAGGGGAACTCACTAGGGAGAGGATTTCCTCTGCCCTGTAAATTAGAAGGGACATAGAAAGGGGCATATTAGGGCATATAACTTAATTTCTTGCACTGCATCTTTTATATTAATGGTGTCAAAATAATGCCCCGAAGGTTAACCCAGGAGAGTTTGGCGGGTGGTCAGGTTTCTTTAGCCTTTATGATTCATGTGTCTCAACACTTACGGGACAACTTCAGGAAACACACACAAAGCTTGATTGCTATGCTGACACCCCATCTGTCTTCCTATCAACCTAAGGCCGTAATTACCAAGTTGAAATAAAGCTGCGTGTAATGCCAGGTAAAAATAAGAGCGTGTTAATCTTGTTTGTAAGCATATGTACGTGTGTATGAAATGATGCTGTCAAAAAGAAAGTCAGGGACCATCCCCATACCTGAAGGCCAAGTGACGCTGGCTGGCTTGCATCAACACTGCCTAGTGCCAGTCCTTTTTTAGAGCAGACTCATCCCAGAGACCACATGGAGGGACAATCTTAGCACCAAGGAGTGAGCTAAGATTCAAGCAATGTGACCATCAAGGGTATGGTGAATGAGTTCACTAGTAGATTGCCCGTGTCTATGTACCCATTGTGACTTATTATGGGTAAACAGGCACTGCCGATAATCCTATTCCTGTTATTATAGATATGTTATGTAAATGTACCATATACACTTACCCTATTGACTGTTCTAGTCCTGTGTTTCTGCTTTTTATAACAATCATTGAAAGATATTCACCAAATGACAAATATGGAACTATGTTTGAAGCAAAATTTATTTGCAGAATTTTATATTTTGGGAATTCAAGCCAAAGCACTCCTTTGGATAGGCCAGCTTAAGAAAAGAGGAAGCAGAAATATGAGATGCATGGAAAATTAACTTCACTGGTGTACTTGATGGTCCAAATCTTGCTTTCTTAAAAAAAAAAAAAATAAAGAGGTGAAGATCTATTGAAACATTTTCAAGGAATTCACTTTTAGCATTCCACTGAGAATAGGGTGGTTGGGGACAACAACAACAAAAAAGGAAAGGTATACTCCTTTTCAAAAGGAGACCAAAAATGACAAAAAAAGAGCAGTCAGATCAAAACCCAAGTAGGAGTATGCTCAGAAGCACGCATGAATGTGAGGAGCGGGATGTTCTTGTGCCCTTGTAGCTGCTACTTGCAGCTACATCTCCCTGCCTCATGCATATGCGTGAGGAAGATCCCAGGGCTTTTATCACTCACCCTGCCTGCATTTGAGGCCACTCCCCAAGCAGGCTCATTTGTCAGGAGCTTTGGCTGGGCATCACGAGCTGCATATAGCCTCCGGGTCTTCACTTGAGGAATCTTGCTCCAAGGTCCAAATTCTGCTGCTCTTGCTGTCATCGAACAGTCCCTTATTTCCCAATCCATTCACTATCTCTCAGGTCTCAGTCTGGCCCTCAATTAGGAACACAGATAAGGTATTTACATTACACTGCAATTTTTATTGACATCAGAGAAATTCACTGTGGGTGACATCTCCATGTGCTACCTGTAATGATTGAATGAATGAATAGTTGTGAAGGACTGACTGAAATAGAAGAACAAACTCCTGACCTCCATTCTTGTTTCCATAACTAAAGTATAGCAAGCCCTGCTCAGCTCTGACATATTTGTGCCTATGCACCCACTTAAATATCTTAATTTATTTTACCATTGGTTATTTATTATTTGCTTTACAATTCCATAAACATGAGCTCAATATGACATATGACTGGATTAGGGTGCCGGTGGTATTCACAATAAATTAAAGTTTTAAGCTTTGCAGAGCTTATATATCTGTTCAGTATAATATATAGTAGACCCTTTTCTTGCTCTTTTTTTTTTTTTTTCATTTCACATAAAACTAAGAAAAACATGTTTCCTATCAACAGGTTTTATAAGAAAAGGAAACATTTTTAAAAACTATATATTTTCAAATAACATTAAAAAGAAAATGTGTAAGAAATACAAATTAGAGAAAATAATTAATTACAGTGTTTTTAGCAAACAATCTTTTTTGTCAGATGTATTCAATCAATACAAGACTGGGGAATGAAGACAAGGAGGTGCATGGATAAATGGAGCATACTGTTTGTAGTTAGCCAAACAGTAAATTTAACTGTACCTCTAGTCTAGTACTGTAATCAACTGCTTCTATCATCATTGACTGTGGGCAACATTTCTTCCGCAGAAACAATATTTCCATGTTCCCTCAGGAAGTTCTCACAGGACTTTCTGATCATTCTAATTGTACTTGTTAGAAATTTCATACTGTTTTCTTTCAGAAATTTTAATTTGCTCTTCTCTGTTTGTAGTGTATTTGGCAGTAGATGAAGTTTTACATGTTCATTAAAAAGCAATCCTTCCCAAAAGCCCACACACAATTTCTCTCAGAGCTTGGCATTCCCTATCCTACTCAAAGATAAAAAGTGAGGTTCAACTTTTTGTGTCTCCCAGAACCCAGGATCAGCAAACAGATGAAGAGTGAGTGAAATAGTTTGTATTTGCCTATGTCTGATTGAGCTACATCAAATATCACCTACTGTAGAAGTTGAGGTTTGAGACCATTTAAAGAACCTAAAGGTGCAAAATTCTGTGGAACCTGACAAGATGCATCCTTGGGTCCTGAGGGAACAAGTGGATGAAGTTGCTATCAGTATCCATCATATCTGAGAAGTTGTGGCAGCCCAGTGAAGTTCCCGCTGATTCGAAAAGGGGAAACATAACACCCATTTCTAAAAAGCGAAAGGAGAAAGATCTGGGGAACTACAGGCCAGTCAGTCTCACCTCTGTGCCTGGCAAGATCATGGAGCAGACCCTCCTGGAAACTGTGCTGAGCCACATGGAAAACAAGGAGGTGATTGGTTACAGCCAACAAGGCTTCACTAAGGGCAAATCATCCCTGACAAATTTGGTGGCCTTCTATGGCAGGGTTATAGCACTGGTGGATAAGGGAAAAGCAAGTGACATCCATCATCTACCTGGACATGTGAAAAGCATCTGACACTGTCCTGCACTACATCCTTGTCTCTAAATTAGAGAGGCATGGATTTGACAGGTGGATGGATCACTCAGTGGATAAGGAATTGGATGGATGGTCACAGTCAGAGAGTTGTGTTCAATGGTTCCATGTCTGGATGAAGAGCAGTGGTGAGTGGCATTTCTCAGGACCTGGTACTGGGACCTGTGCTGTTCAACA
>NW_010231483.1:205381-205712 GCF_000690775.1 Eurypyga helias | reverse complement strand
ACTCCCCATCCGACCCCTGGCTTTCAGAAGGAGCAAAAGCACGCGGGTGGGCGCTCGCATCCACAGCGTGTGACCCTCGTGCTGCGTCGCCCGTAAGGCAGAGGCTTCCGATGGGGGGGGGGGGGGGGAAGAGAAAGTGTTTTATATACTTATTTAATATCCCTTTTTAAATTAGAAATTAAACAGATAATTTAATTAAAGAGTAGGGATTTTTCAGTATTCTTTGTTAATATTTAATTTCAACTATTTATAAGCCGTACCTCCTTTTATTTTTTTTTTTCTTTTCTTTTTTTTTTTTTTTTTTTCTGGTTTTTTTTAAAATTTAACCTTT
>NW_010231483.1:140323-205314 GCF_000690775.1 Eurypyga helias | reverse complement strand
TAACTATTTATAAGCCGTACCTCCTTTTTTTTTTTTTTTTTTTTTCTTTTTTTTTTTTTTTTGTACTGGTTGTGTATAAAATTTAACCTTCCTGTTGTCCCGTCCCATCTCTCCCCAATTGTTGGCAGAGTCAGTAGCATGTTATGGGCAGTTATTTAATTAATTTCTCTAACACCTACCCCTACACATTCCTATTGAGACAAGGGTTAGATATACATCTACATACTATATATATATTTGGCTATGTGTTTGTGTATATATATATATGTTTATGTATATGTGTGATTCGGATTAAATAGACGCTACGATTTTTTTATATATGTAAAAAGAAGAAACAGGAAAAATAGAAAATTCTACATCTTGAATCTCTCTCCTTTTTAATTTTAATATTTGTTATCATTTTATTTATTGGTGCTACTGTTTATCTGTAATAATTGCGGGGAAAAAAGATATTAACACTACATATTGTGTCTAGTGAATTTTTTCAAGATATTCCTTAGTACATATTTATTTTTAAACAAAGAAATTACAGATATATCTTAAAACGACGACGACGACGAGAAACAAACTTTTTTTGTATTAAAGAATTTAATTCTGACCTTGATTTCCTTTGCCTTCTCCTTCTGCCTTGCATCCTGGTTTTCTTCCATTGTGTAACAGACCCTCCCGCGTTGCCTCTGGAGGCTACAGGGCACCAGCAGCCTGCCAGCCGGACTCTCGGATTTGGGCCCAGAGCCTCCCCGAGCACCTAGGTACTTAGAGCCCGTTGAAACGAATGGGGAGGTAGGCACCAAAATACCTGCCGTGGAGCTTGGCTGAGTTCCCCGCTCCGCGAGAAGAGGGTGGTCTGATGGGCAGGAGCGAGGGGGCAGGACGCCAGGGTCCCTTCCCAACCTCCGATGCCAAGGAGCGCGGTGATGGTCCCAACCCTGCCCCGTCTTGTTGGAAGCCGAGCCCCGCGTGCTGGGCGCTGCACGAGCACGAGTACATGCGATCTGGGTGGAGCTTACAAACCAGGATGGAAGTAATGCTCCGGGCCTGCCTTCCGCTGGTAACGGACTTGGTGTTTGCAGTTGGAGCAGCGCAAGCGTGGCTTGGCAAGACCTCGCCAGCCCTGGCCAACGCCAGGCAAGGAACTGTTCAGCCCCCACTGTACCCATCGCTTCGTCAGGCGTCTTGATCCCGTTGCATCTTTTGTGATGTGCTTTGGGGTATTTGGGAGGAAGAGCTCTTTGGAAGCAGTGTCCTTTCCTCATCAGCCGTGGAGGTGAGTGTGTCACGTGTCTGTCGCCTGGCCACGCTGGAAAGGAGAGTACAGCATGTTCTGGATGTCCGGGATGTGACTCACCCGGCTTTATGCAGACCACTGAGTTCATGGCGGCCTCGGTCCCGCTCTCGGGAAGGTAATGGATCTGGCTCTCGCTTAGGGCGGACTTGGGCAGCTTAACGGGTGGATCTGCAGTCACAGCCTCCACAGAGGGCAGAGTGGAGGGAAGAGGATGAGTACTCGAGGAGGCTCTGGTTCGTCTTGTTCAGTAACATCTCGTGGAGTGCAGCGGTGGGGCGAGAAAGTGAGCGGATGCTGCTGCATCAGAAACCCAAGGACTTGCTTCCCTTGCGTATCCACCACCGGATTTTGGTTTGTGAGGATCTATGGGCTCTTCCGCAGGCGTACCTTTGGTGTGAGGTACCAAAGAGAGCACGCCCATCCTCGGTAGGCCTGCGTGGTCTCTGTCAGCTGGGAAATGTTTACAAGTCAGCAAATCGGAAAGGCTGAAACCGGCAGGTCGGTGTTGCTCCCTTGGGCTGAGCTGGAGGTGAAATCTCAGCACGAGGGAACCCAGATCTCCTGGATGGATAAGGCGATGGGTCCCTGCTGTCAGTCAAACCCTGCCCGCTGATGGCGAGCTGGGCTGGCTGCTCCTAGCAGCTGGAGGAGAAGAGTTTGCTGCACCCCTCTCTTCCTCCCGCTGAGGGCTCTGGAGAAGCGGGACATCTGCAGAGCCAGGTGACCTGGTAGCCACCTCCTCCAAGTGCCTGCCTGGATGGCATGCTTCAGCTGGGACAACTACCCGCTCCAAGGATTGGCTGCAGCAGAGCTGAGGCGGCTGCCTCAAACCGCTGCAGTGAGGACCTGCCCAAGCCAGCTCTGAATGAGGTACCTGGGGCCCTGGAAACGTTCCAGCTCTTCTCCTTTATCCTCCAGGGTGGGTCTGGCCGGGCTGTTACCTCTCGTGCAGAGAGCAATCGCAGCTTGAGGTTGCAGGGGAGCTCAGCCCAGCTGGAGGGGCTGCACAGGGCTGAGGACCCTGCTCCAGGAGGAGCTGGGATGCAGGAGCACGGCAGCCCTGCGCCCTTCCCAGCCGGAGCCCGTCGCTCGCACCTGGCTCACGTGCGTCCCGTCTCGAGGTGAGGCGAGGACGTGTGGAGTGAGGCCAGGTTTGCAGGCGGGCGCACCGATCTCGGCGTGCAGCCTTTCACCCCGCGCGCAAGAACTTCCCCTCAGAGGCTTCTGGACACGTCCCTGTTTCGGTGGCTGGCTGATGAAACCGCTGTCTTCGGGCAGCCAGCTGGTCCGTTCCTCCTGCCGGCTTCACTCACTCCGTGGGATGCAAAGGGTGGGGGCACCTTAAGAAGGAGAGAAGGGTGCCCTGGCAGACAAGACAGAAATACCCACTGGTAATGGGAAAAGGGTGCTTTTGGTTGGAAGCCCCTTCTGTCTTTCCCTTTTGGCACCTGCTAGCTGGTTTAACCCCTTGTTGCTCGTGTCCTGTGCTGCTGATAGGGTCTGTAAGCCAGACAGGCTCCGCTTGGGCTCTGCCACCACCTGCAGTGCCTGTTAGAAATGTAAAGCTTCTGCCCTTCAGCGTGGTCCCACAAAGGACCTTGGAAGCCCAAAAGAAACCTGTCCCACGGGCCACGTCCTCCACTGTCCACCTGCAGGAGCTTTGGTAGTGAGAGACGGGGATTTCTATGCCAGATCACGTGGTGAGCGTGAGGGGAACCTCTCTGTGCTTGGGATGCATGAAATTTCAGGCTAATCCCGATTGTCCAGCACAAGGTCTGCAGTCCTAGTCAATGCAAGCACTGCTTGCTCCCAGCACCCTGTTCAGGGCTGGGCCAGGCATGGCCCCACAGCACTGTGCCGCACCACAGGCAGATGCTGGCCCCTGCCGTGCCCCACAGAACCCAACACCCTGCAGTGCCATGGGGCTGCTGAGTTGCCGGCCCTCCCAGAGGGAGCAGGCGCTCGTGCCTGGACTCCCAGCCAAGTCCCCCCGATATCTCATAGGAGGTGGTGAGTTGTGGATAAGAATGGGGAGGTGATACCAGCAGCGAAGGAGGGTGTGAAAAGAATGCAAAGAGCACCTGACCACAGCTTTGGGAAAGGCATTCCCTTTGTTTCAGGGAGGTGGGAGGGCCACGGGGGCTCTGCACCACGGGGGAGACAATGGTCAGGTCCCTCCTCTGATGCCAGCCGTTTGCTGGCAGCACACACTGGGGAGGGGTACTCAGACCAAACTGTCCATCTCCTGGGCAATCCATCCTGGTGCTCACAGGAGTGGGAATGCACCGTGCTGCGAGCCCGAAGCTGGCACGGCAGGGGTTCAACTAGAGCTTTACTTTCACACCTTCTTTGCCAGCTATTCCGGGAGCTGTTGGTGCGCTCCATGTTTGGAGCGTGTTGCATGGTGAAACCTGGGCTGGGAAAGGCGTTTGGCTCTGCTGAGCTCCCTGCCAGCGCTCCCCATGGAGGCCCGTGTAATGCTGAAATAACCTGGAATGCAGGTCAGGATGTCTTGCTTCCAACCTGCGTGGTGCCTTGGAGGTGAGAAGCTTTGGCTGTGGATGGCCATACCTCTGAATCTCGGTTGAACGGGTCCGTGGTGAAGGAAGGGTGTGTCGCGCAAGCCCTTGGGCCTTTTGTGTGCAACCCTGTTCACAGGGAGCCTTATCTAAGCAAATGGGAGAGACCTAACCCCTTACCTGCAAACCCTATGGACAGCTTGGGAGAGGTGGCAGGAGATGAGTACAGTGACCAGCTTAAGCAACTAAGCCAGTTCCATCACTTCTTCACAAGTTTCATGGCTGGAATGTGACCTGCCTGACCTGAACAGAGCCCTTCTCCTTCCTCTTGCCCATAACCCCTACCTGAGCCATGGTATACACTTTGGAAAGGCATCCAAGCTGTCTTCTCCATGAGTGCAGAAGCAAAAGCCCCAGCAGAGCCTTATGATGGACTCATTCCTTTCAAAGAAACCCTCACCTGGCTGCTGGGAGGGCAGTGCAGGTACTAACTTCTGGAAAAGCGACTTGCTGCCAATCACCTCCACTGTTTTATTTTTCCAGCTTGTATTGGCTCATTCCTCTGTCAATCCCCCTTCCTTATGTTGGGCAGCTTGCCAGGATATTCATGCCTTTTTGCATTGCAAGGACCTCACACCTGGGAGAAGTAGCCTGGAGACTCCTGAGCAGATCACGTTTCTTCTACGGTGCTGTTGCTCCTGGGGATCAAGAAACCAACTCTTACTTATTTTGATTCATCTCACCATTGGAAGTGCAGCCGATGGGGGTCAAAAGCACTGGATCTGATTGTTTCCAGTCTCCATAAGCACCGTAAATTTTCAGTTATAGATTCATCCAGAGTTATTCGGTGACTAATCTGAGGCTGGTCTTGAGGCTTCGGGCCAGTTTCTTGCTCGCAGGGCTGGCTCGCCAGAGCTCTGTGTTGGGACTGTGCAGTGCAGCCCTAGTCGGTACATGGCAGTTCGGGGAACTGGCTGAGGTGCCAGAGGTGGTGCTGAGGAGCAGGGGAGTGGTGCTGCCCTCTGCACCAGTGCCCGCTGGGGTGGCTGGATGTGCTGTGCAGCAGGCTGTGACACTCTGTGAGTCACTCTGTGGGACTGAGGGTGACCCACACCCCTGCTGAATTGCTGGGACCTGTCACGGACTCGGAGACATCACAAGAGGAACAATTTCTGGGTTTAGGTGGTCTTGCCAACCGGCTGCAAATGTGCAGCTGTTCTGCACACGTCTGTGCAGGTTGTACCCCACAGCCCCATATGTTGCACTGCCTGAACTCCCTCCTGCTCTTTAGCCTCCGTTTTTTCTGCCTTGATTTCACCCTGTTGCTCTAGATTTACAGATGAGTCCGCAGATGTGTTCCCTTCCTCTCTGACGTAGACCCCTCAGATGCTTGTGGAGTCTCATTGCATCTTCTCTGTGGACGTTTCTTGGCCAGTGACAAAAAATGGTTCTTCAAAGCCCCTGGCATCAGCTGGTCCAGCTCTGCCCTCGATCACTCCTGTTCCTCATCTCCTGACACCTTTCATATGGATCAGTAATACTCCCTTTTCCTCAGAGGGTGTCTGCTGCCAAACACACTCAAAGGTGGATCACTCCAGAACTGCACAAGAGGAAACACAGCTGGCTCTGAACATCCCCCCCTGTGCCCCTCTCTGGATGCACCTTTCCATGGTTGCTCTTTTTCAACCTCTTCTGGCAGTTCTGCTTTTCAGGGTGTCCTCCCCCCACCTCAAGGCAGCTTCGCCCCAGATACATTAGCTTATCTTTTCCCTGGGTTAAATCTCATTTTGTTTCCTGCTCATTTCTAATCTCTCCAAATCCTTTCGGAGGATTTCTCGGTTTGCTCTGGAATTTGGCATCACTACTGCTGGAGGTGCCAGCTCGGGGAGCTCAGGGGGGAACCTCCTTAGTGCTGCTGCAGCTCCCAGTGTCAGGGTTGGGGGTGTGGTGCCCCACAGCGTGGGCGCAGGTGTGGCCCTGCACGTAGCTGTGTTCAATCACCCGGTGAGCTGTATTTCTCCCTCACCATCAGATAGGAATTGCCTAGCGCAGCTGGATGGAGGAACCGTAGGAGTCGGCAGGCCCTAGTCTGTAGAGCAGAGGTGTGGGAAGGGAGAGAACTGGGTTCTGTTCCCACCTGGGCCACCAGTGCGCTGCCTTCTCTCCCTGCCTTGATTTCTCCATTGATAAAACAAATCCCATCCTCCTGTTTTGGGACCCTGACAGGCGATCAAGTGCCATCCGCTGCTCATTATTTTATCGCCAGTTAGTAGAAGGCTTCCCATCTTGCTGAAATTGTTGGGGATCTCGGTGTACTTTCCTCAAAAGCAGGTAAGTCACGGTCCTCTAACCACCCAGTCCTAGTTGCAGTCATGGCTTCTCTCCGTCATTTCGGAGAGAACCTCAACAAGGTATTTTGGTAGCTATAGCACCTCCTTCCATCTGCTTTTTGGGAAAGGGGACAGGAGTATATGGGGTACGAGGGTGGAGGGGAGGGGAAACAGCAAGGCACAGCTCAGGAGGGGCTTTGCTGGCTGGGAGAAGGAGGGGATGAGGTGAGGCTGATGAGGGTGGAAGGTAAAGGATGCCCTGTGAGGTGGGAAGATCATAGAATCACAGAATCACAGACTGGTTTGGGTTGGAAGGGACCTTAAAGATGATCTAGTTCCAACCCCCTGCCATGGGCAGGGACACCTTCCACTACACCAGGTTGCTCAAAGCCTCATCCAGCCTGGCCTTGAACACTTCCAGGGATGGGGCATCCACAGCTTCTCTGGGCAACCTGTTCCAGTGCCTCACCACCCTCTTTGGGAAGAACTTCTTCCTGATATCCAATCTAAACCTCCCAGCTTTCAATTTAAATCTGTTACCCCTTGTCCTGTCACTACAGGCCCTTGTAAAAAGTGTCGTCTTCCCCCCCCCTCCCCAGCCCCAGCTTCCTTGTAGGCCCCAAGATGAGGAGGAATAAGCTGGCTGTGTCTCAGGAGTGGGGTGGTGCAGGCCCTGAAATGATCTGGCAGCCCCCGGGAGCAGGGAACCTCCTTAGTTACGAAACCTCCTGTGCTCCCATGGGCACCTCTCTCACTGGTGTGAATTGGCCTGGATGCTGGAAAACTTGTGGTTGGGTTTTGCAGGGGTACTTTGAGCTGCCAGCTTCACCAGCACCTCGGAAGCCTTCCCCTGGCAACCCCTCGGCCTCGCAGTGCCACGGAGAGCCCTGCAGCAGAAAGGGGTGCAGTGAGGTGCTGCACGGCTGCCTCCGTGGCTACCAGCTCCCTGGAGCCTGAAAAAGCTTTCAATCCTTCATACTCATGAAACAATAAAATCCAATGTGACCCAAGTGTACTCCAGAAGCTCGGAAGGCAAAAGTCCCCAGATGGCGTTAGCTTTCAAAGCACAGTGGGGTTCAGCTGTGCGGTTGGTTTGCCAGCAAGGACTTTCCTTCCTTTCCTTCCTTTCCTTTCCTTCCTTAAATCCTGCCAGTGAGTCCCCTTGGGCACGCTTCAGACCCTGCTCTCCAGGCTCTGACCATATCTCTTTATGTCCAGTTTCCACCCTATTTTTAATCCATTCCTTATCTTCTGGTGTTGTCAATCTCAGACCCTTCCTCAGCCTGGAAGGGGATTGCATCTATGTCCTTGTCTCGCTGTGGATATTTTTTACAGTTTCTCTCCTTGTTTTAAGTCACTTGAGCCCTGTTTGCCTTTTGGGCTGTAGATACACACAAAACCCAGGCATCCAACCAGAGGTATCCACAGCAACTGCTAAATATTTTTTTCCAGGGGGGACCTTCAAGGCCTGTTGGTGGAGAGGTGAAGTCTTAGCTGTTCTGTGCCAGGGTACGTCACCTTGCACCTATCCAGGGGCTGTTTCGGAGGACTGTTGCGCTGCGTCACTCCAAAGTACCTTTACATCCCTTTCAGGCTCCTCAGATGCCTGAGCACCATGAGCCAAACCCATTAGCTCCTCATCCTCAGTGTCCTGGGATCATTCAGCAGCGGCCAGAGCACCGGCACCCTGCGGCTTCCTCATTGGAGGCTCTGCTCCGAGCACCAAGTTTTCACTTTTTCTTTAATCACATCACCAAGTTCTAATGCCCAGCAAGAACTTTGACCCTTATCCAGGGATTAGTTGTGATCCTTAAGAGCTTTCTGTGGCAGGTCTTATAAAAGAACTCCAGCTTTGGAGAATGCAGGCAAATCATGTCCACTGGGTTAATTTTCTTTATTAGCTGACTACCTCATTCTTCCATCCACAGCCCTCGGATATTGTCTCCTCGCTCCAGGAGAAGGGCTGTTCCTATCAGTTCACAGGAAGTTCACTGCTGGGATCCTTGTGACCACCAAGCCACCCTCAGCAAGGAGAGGAAATCTCGGCCTTGGTGAAAATTAAGGGAAAAACGTTATGTTCCCTCATCGGGCTGTTTCGCATCCCACCCCAGCAAAATTAGGCAGTGATGGAGGGCTGCCAGGCAGACCCTGTAAGGAGGCAGAACCTTTTAAACAGGGGGTGTGGAGGCAGCTGGGGTTAAGCAGAGGTAGCACAATCCATTCAGCTGTTTAGAAAGTTGCTTTCCCGAAAAGAAACATGGGCCTCTGTCTCTTTCCTTGTATCTCTATCACAGCCTATTTCCATATAATCCTGTTTACTGAGCAGGGTTTTAGTAAGGCATAAAAGGGGATTTTTGTTCTGGTTATTGACTGTTATTTTGCATGCATCTGCAAGGTACTCGGATACGGGAAAACCAGGAGCACAATGTTTGCTCTAAGTAATTAGAGGCAGGATTCACAGGTATATTCTGGCTGCTTTCAGCCTTTCCCGTGACAGAAAGCAGCTGCACACCCAGCATTAGCCAATCTGCTAATAGGCTGTGTCACAAGACACAGCATCACCATCCCTCACAAAGCAACTGCATTGTCCTCTCTAAGCTTATTGTGCGAAGAATCACGGGAACACCACCAAATCGTGTCCTGCAGACCGTTCCAGACTAAACATCCACGGCCCGGCTCCCTGACCCGGACTGGGGTCCTTGAGGGAAGAGAGGAGGTAACCTCGCTTTTGCGATGCTGGGAGTGCACAAGGTCCGTGCGCTTGTTCGGCTTTGCCACGCAGATCTGCCTGTGCGCACAGACTCCCGTGCATCCAGGGGCTCCTCATTTTCTCACTCAGACAGTAAGTGCATGGAACACATTAATGACAAAATTCGGTCTGTGGGTACCTCTGAACCAGGTCCTTGGCTCTCCCAGCCCATGCAGCCAGGCAGAACAAGCCCTGCACCAGATCCTATGGATCTGCACCACTGGATCCTTTTCCTCGAAGGTGCTCGCTAGCACTGGATGAGTGTCTCCAATTTGCTGAGGGTGAGGGGATGTGGGTAAAGATGGAAGGCAGAGCCAGGGCAGGAAAACTGCTTGGAGGCTACTACAGAGGACAAAGGCAGTTTTGGAACGGACCTTTTAGCCAAGACGAACCAAACCTGCAGCATCTACGGATGATTTTTTGCCAAACACTGTGTTTTGGCTTGTATTAGAAGCCACTGGCTAAAAGCTATGGGGTTGTGCAGTACAGGTGGTGCTGTGCCAGAGCTGGGACTCCTGTGTCCTCTTCCCAGCCCTGTGCCTCACTTGCTAATTAGGGCAGTGTCAGTCACTACGCTGGTCTCTGCCTCAGTTTCCTCATCTGTCCATGGCGATAACAGTGCCAAGCTACCCTGGGGGATGTTCCATTAGTGAACTAATGGTGAGGAGTTAAAGATGGATTAATTAGCAGCCTCTGCTGGGCGCTCAGTGATCCCACGATAGTGGGCAGCGAGTGGCAAGCTGCAGTTTTGCGTGCTGTGTGGCTCCGAGTCTTTGCTCCTCTCTGTGTGGCTCTAAAGGAAAGTCATGCCTTGATTAAGACAAGGGCTCATCAGTCACGTAATGTTATTTCCAGGTGTGCAGCAGCCTGTGTGGGCAGGCTGGAGTAGCTTCCCAGCTGCCACTGTCTTCCCCGGGAGTGTTATGTAAAGAGGTAATACAGGGGTAACATCCTCCAGAAGACCACCACATGTTGCATGGGATGACAGAGGAAAGGGAAAAAAAAAAAAACCTAGGAGAAAAAGAGCAAAGTGGGATGTTACATGATAGTACTGCAGTGTTTTAGCCATAAACTGGTAAAAGCTCTGGAGGAGAGAAATGTGGAGAGTGCAAAAAGCATCACACATGGTCTGCCGGGAGGGTAAGATCAAGGGCTAAAAAGAAATGTCTGCTGAGAGCCGCAGTATGAACTGTGAGTCCGGGGTATGACAACTGCTTACTAGGTTTCAAGTTTTTTTTCAGTCTCTGAACCCCTGTCCCCTTCCAGGGGCTTTCCAGAGCTCTGCAGAGAAATCACATCCATAGATCTCTGCAGAACACCCAGAGGAGAAGACCCTACTTCATCACTTCTTCTGGGTGACGAAGACATAGTTGCCAGATCTGTGATCATCTCTGGAACACAGGCTGGGTCGTTTCACCTCTCTGCTCCTGAATTTCCTTCTCTGTGAAACAGGGATGTTAAAACCAGCATCCTCCTAAATAGCAGCTCGGTGCCCAGAGTCTGGCAGGGTCCATGGGGCAGGAGCGAGGGGCAGGGGCAGAGCTGGGGAACCACGTGTAGGTCTGAGTGAGACCCCAGAGGACCAGGACTCTTCATGGCTAGGGGATGGTGCCTCCAGCGCAGCCAACTGCAGGCAACGGGAAGAAAGCGGATGCTCAGCACCGTCACGTCTGCTCTGCACCCGTTCGCACAAGCTGTGCTGTGTGTTATGCAGGTCACACCGGGGAGCTGGGGTCCCCAGTCCATGGTGGCTGCCCTGAGGCTCAATTCAGGATTCTCTCCTTGTAGCCCCCTCCCCTGTGCGCAGACGACCCCGAGGCAGCCAGGTACCCACCTCGCCCCCCAACCCCGTGGCTTCTGCCTCCAAAAATGGAGCCTCTTTCCCCTGAGAACAGAGCAATGTGGCAACGCTCTCAGACCTTGGCTCGTAACAGCAGTAACCTCCGAGCTGCTGACTGTTGCTCAGCAATAAACACCACTCGTGCTATTAATAAACACTATCTGTCAGCCTTGGTATTTTTAATGCCGGGACACTGTGCCCTGGCATGCGGAGCCACTCGGAGACTGAAGGCCGGATTCAGAGACGAGTCTAAACTGGCGTAAGGCGCTGCAGCCTGTGCCTGTTGCAAGGTGGAAGGTCTCTACTCTCCTTGATGTATTAGGCAGGCTCCAAGTTCCTCCCCATGAGGGATTTCCTCTCCCAAGGCACGGAGGCTCTCTCCTCTCGCAAACCCAAGGCACGGAGGCTCAGAGGCAGGCTCATAGCCTGGGATAGATCTAGTCAGATCTCTGGACCCGTGTGAGTCGGTGAAAATGCTTCAGCTTTTTCCCCGTGATGTGCCAGTATGTTTAGCTGAATCAGCAAGGGAGCACCGCCTACCTACACACTGTCTTTGGTCTCACAGTCCTGGTATAAGAGGTTTCAAGCACCAGCTTGAGACGTGCTCCCCTGCGCACAGAGGTTTGTCCAGGAAGTCCTGATGGGATTGGTGCTTCTGAACGGGGTGCCTGGATCCTGCCCACCAAGCGTGGCAACCTGGGAGAGGGAAATAGGAAGGAAAAGGAAGCTTGTATGGGAGCCAGTCACGTTGTACTGGAGTTCCTGGCTGCTTCCACCTGGTTGGGGTGTGAGCCATCCCTGCATCGAGCTGGCGTGTTCTCTGCTGGGGGTTAGTCCCTGCCCAGGTGGGGCCGAAGGGGGCTGGTGTGATGGCCCGCGGGGGTCTGCGTGGGAGAGGGTCTGGGGAAAGAGCCAGTTTCACCTGTAGCCTCAGTGTTTGGCCCTGGAAGTGCGGCTCGGTGGGTGGGTGGTTCCGCCTGTGCTCAGGGGCAGGGAGTGGGGCAGCGGGCGCTGGCGAGCCGGGGTGGGGCGCGGGTGATGTCAGTGGGGAGCAGTACAGCCCCGGCGCTGGCTGCTGCTGGGGCGCACGCTGGGCTGCCTGGGGCTGCACCCCGGGGGTGCTTCGCCCTTTGCTGCTGTGAGCGTGGCAAGGGCGGCTGCGGAGGGTTTTGGAGGGGGGAGGAATGGCTGAGCAAACAGTGAGCTGGCCGAGCAAACAGCCACCGAAGGGAAACAATCGGGTCCCGTTCTGGTAAAGCTCAGCAAATACTGCGTAAAACCTGCCGCTGGCAGTGGTGCTTGCCCTAGTCATCATGCTATCAAAGGGCAGGCACAGAGCAGCCTAGGGAGGCAGGGAGAGGTTGTGCAAGAGAAAGCTCTGGCCAGCGTGACTCAACACTCATTAGCAGTGGCACACCTACGAGAAGCCCATTAAAACTGGAAGGAAGAAGCTTGGGCATCTTCTTCTCTTCAACATAAACCAACTCTTTTCCTGTGTCTGCGGCTCGGTGTCTGCTGTGACGGCAGCAGGGAGAGAAGCGCTGTGGATCGCAATCCCTGGTTCTTGGAGCTGCACAGCATTTCTGGAGAATTAGTCCCTAGTCTGAAGGGCTTCCAGCATCACTGGAAGGAGACATAATGGAGTGCACATGTCCAGGATAATTCCTTATTCTGTCACTTTAAGCCCCTTTGAATTCCCTGCAAGCCTCTGCCCCAGGACCCCCAGCTCTTCTTCTGCCCCCTCTTCCTACCCCATGGCCTCCAGCAGCTCAGACCCAGGCTCCCAAAGCTCTCTCCAGCCCAATGGGCTTGTCACTGATGTGATCCAAAGCTCCTTTTTCAACCACTGCCTTGGACTCCAGTTTCCTCAGAGCCATTCACCCTGATGTCTGCAACCTCTTGTAAAGGATGAAGTAGCCAAAGGATCCTGTGCCCCGTCTAGAGCCCTGCGCTGGGCTGACGGTGTCCGTCGCACAGTTGCAGATCTGCACCTGAGAGATGCCCTCATCTTTTAGGGTGAAGCTGTGCTCCCTGAACACCATCCACCTGCCAATTTTCCCTTGCCTGCTGGCTGGTTTCTTGGACATGCCCTTGAAGAAAGCACCAAACTAGAGAGAGGGGGAGAATTCTGTGTGTCTGGGTACAAATTCCCTGACGTGGGGTGTGCAGAGTGGGGACACGAGCAGGAAGCGTGCCTGCAGCTCACCTCCCTGACACTGGTGTCCATCACCAGTACATCACTGGGGATGACAGCTTTCTGCTCTCACTAGAGACACCAGGTTTACCCTGAAGTGCTTAGTGCACAGCTGGAGGATTGGCCTTGAGTAAAACTCCGTAAGTCACTTCTCCATTAGTATTTTACAAGGAGATAGCTAAACCCAGTCATCCCTTGGGTATGTCTGCCTTGCATTCCAGAGGTGGGATTGCAGCTTGGTAAACACACCCTAATGAGTTTGGGTTTTATTCTGAGTTTTAACCTAGTTTTCTGTTAGCATGGGTACCAGCAGCGGTGTGTCACCGACATGTCTGGATTGCAGACCCTTCCTTGGCCATGCTCAGCTGTCTGCTGCTGCTCATATTAACCCTCATTTGTCCACAGCTAGTTTAAAGCTGGCTCAAGGACGTCTCCCCAAGCCACCTCATGATTTTGGACTTCTATTTTGGCACTTTAGGTCACTGTTAAATTCCCACCACATCCTCCAGTCCAGAGTCACTGCGAGTGGTCCCCTTCGGCCCTGCTGCTCCCTGCAGGTGGGTGAACTCTTGGGTTTGCTGGTTTGGACCAAGGTGCACAGCCCTCTTGCAGTTTGAAGAAGGATCTCTGCAAAGGCAGGGGCTCCGGGAGGTGTGTTTCATCTTGCAGTGGGGATGGGTGTTCCCAGCTGTCTGTGCTGAGGGTGGCTTTGCTGTTCTAGACAATTACCAGCCACAAAAGAGACAGGTCATCCTGCCCCATCCTTCCACTCCGTGCCTTTTTCTCCTGCCCTCATGGTGCCCACAGCAAGTCTTTAGAAGGGGTCTTCTCTCTCAGAAACATCATCCTAGGCCCACTGCCTTTTATCTGATTCGGATTAGGTTTCTTTCTGCTTTTCTCTTCCTTCTGTTGACATGCAGAAGAGTGATACCCCCACAGGGGAGGGTCCGGACGTGCTCCAAATGATGTCAGCTTTGATTTATTATTGTTTAATATCATGTTGCTTACTGTTGCTGTTGCATTGGGTTAGCTTGGTTTGGAAAAGACTGCTCTTCTTTGGACAAGACAGATGGTCTGAAAATTAATTTTTTCCCTTGCCTACCTAAATACCCAAAGCAGTCCATTATGTCATCAGAGCTTCGCTTAGGCAAGGTCTTTCCTCAGCATGAGCGGTGGGAGAGAAGGTGGGGATAAGGGGAAGAGCAAGAGGGGGATGTGTGCACTCTGCCACAGTTGAGGTTTCTCAGTTTGTCTCCTCGTCTCCCCTCCGCAGAGCCTCCTTCCACTCCTGGCAGTTTCCCAGTGGTCCAATTCAGAGCCGTGCCTGGGACAGGCCCAGTGCCAGACACTGCAGGGAAAAGGGGCAGGACATGCATCGGCTGCAGGTGGTTACAAAACTACCCGCTCAGATGTGTCATTTTGTCTTATTACCTGTCCATCAGGGCTGGCCCGTATCCTGCAGCAAGGGGGCTTAGATATCCTACATTTTTATTCTATCTTGTGTAGCTCTGGATGTTCTTTTTTATCCGTTGAAACATCTGATCCTTTCGTGCTTCCTGCAAAGCTCTTGGCCTCCCTGATGACAATGATTTCCATCTGTGCTCTCCCTCAGATCATTTCCAGGCTCCTTTTGGTGAGCGTGTGGGTTCGTAGGGATCTGAGCTCCTGTTTTGTGAATGAGCTCAAGGGCTTGTAGGGAAGACTGCTGGAGCTCTCGCTGACTCGCAAGCTCCAGAAAGCTCAGTGCCCTGTCCTACAATCGGCAGGTCTGCGTGGTCCTGGCCAGTGTAGATGGGCCCTGTTGTTTTCCTTGCCAGGGTCATGAGTCAAGCTGCTGGGCTGTTCAGAGCAGGGATAAAACAACTGCACACAGGAGGGAAGGAAGGGAAGATGCCATGCTCAAGCCAGCTCCAGTTTCCATCTTAGCAGGGATGGGTGCTACCTGACACACACTTTACATCTTGCATGTCCACCGGGCAGACGACGAACACTACGTTTGTTGCTGTTACTACTTTTAGTATGCAGCTCTCAAATGCATAGACCTATATTGTCTCAAAATGTTCACTTATTTTGTTTGGCCTGAATCCTAGAGGACATAACTGTGGGTTTCCGAATATTTAAGGCCAATGTGTTATTTATAAGCCATGTCGGAAACATCCTGAGCATGTGGATTTTTAGTGAGGAGAGTCTGGGTTTGGTATGTCCGCACACCTTGGGTTTGCCATTCTGCAATGCTGTCTGTGGTGACTGCATTTGAGGTTAGCAATGTCTGTAGCTGTGCTAGTCTCATGACATTCTTGTCTCAGTGTCTTCAGATCTACTGGCAAACAGCAATGAATTAATAAGGTGGGAGGCGAAGGACTGAGGGAGACCCTGTGTGCTTTGGGATCCCTTGCAGCACTCCTGTTTAAACTCCTAGCAGCTGTCACACCCCTCCTCTCTACTCTCTTGCCTCCCTAACAGACCCTGTGCCTTTCTGAGATGGTGACCACTGTCCTCAGCGTAGCACCCCAACCTGCAACCACCTCCCCAGGGAGGAGCAGGAGCCAGAGAATCGTGCCTCCTTCTCTCAGTGCTGTTCCATCCATCCATCCCTTGTGGCGTTTAAGTGGAGCTCATCTCCATGCTGGCTGCCCACAGTGCCCCTCCTCAGCGGATACGCAATCCCTGCAGCACAACTGCCCAGCAATTAGCCGAGAGCCAGAGCAGCTCCGGGGGCCCATGGCTTTCTGTCTCCTGCAGGAGCAGCTAGTCTGCTCCGAGGCTGCCTTCGGTAGGCTGATGTTATCTCCACCGTGACGCAGGCGAGCAGCCCTTGTAATAACCGTGCCAGGGTCACTCTCTCCCCGCTGCCTGTGCACCTCTACCTGCGAGATAGGCTGAGCTCCAGGACTCATCCAGCTGCCTTCAGTCAACGGGCAAAGCCTTTCCGTTAGCAGCGCATGAGGAAGCCTCTCCGCTCCGTGCTTGAGGCAAGCCTGCAAGGATTTTCAGGGGAAAAACGCATCCCACGGTTCCTGCAAAAGCCATGCTTTGCTTCGCATATTGAGGCCAAGGAGCTGGTCTGACTGGGGGCTGGCTCTCCACTGGAGAGCCTTGGCTTCCCGACCAAACCACAGAAGGTCTGAGATTTTGCTGCCTGCTAACCGAGGCAAGATAAAAGTTTGTGTCAGGGATGCCTGCTCCTGCTGACACTGTCATACCCAGCAGGCCTGCTGTGCTCGGATCTTAATTATGTCTAGGAGCACTTCCAGGCTCCCTGTGTCACTGCCCAGGGAGAGGCTATCTCTACCCTGGAAAGCTTTTACCTAATGAGACCAGACAGATAGGTAGGGAGATAGAAAGAAGGACATGAAGCCAGGTCTCGTGGTACTGGTGCCATGGGTACACATTGCCTCCACGGCACAGCATGGTACAGGACCCGTCCCGGGGCCAGGCACACCCAGCCCACCCTTCCCCTTCACCTGCGGACTGCAGGAGGGAGATTTTCCTTCCCTGGCACAGGCCATAGCTTGGCAGGGAAAGCCTGGCCTGGCCTGGCTGGGGACGTGGATGGGAGGACAGGGAGGCGAGCACTGTTCAGCTGGCAGACCCCACGGACAGAGGGTTTGGGGCACTGTCTGCAGTGGGTACTGACAGCCAGGTGAATGAGGGGTATGTGGTCCTGGAGCCAGGGGCAGGCAAGTGTCGTGGCTGATGCCAGCAATAAACATGAGCAGCCGTGGGAGTGACGTGGTGTGCCATTCCCATGTACCTGTGTGTGGGTTCCCCTTGCCCAGGGAGACCAAGGCGTCAACCACTAAGCCTGAGGCCACCTCTCTGAGGATGTAGTGTCTGATGCTGCATCGGTCACCAGGGAGAGAAGACAATAGGTCAGGCTCTGCACAGAGCACCATTCCCATCATACTCTTTTCCCAACTAATCTGGAATTTGTCATGGGGCAAGGCAACTGAACCAGCACCAAAACCACCCCCATGATACCCACCTTGCCTTGGGCATGGTTCCAAAGTAAAATAAAACCAGACATACTACCTACACTTCTCTGTACACTGCGGGACACAACCTTCCAGGTCAGCAAGACCCCTCTGCCCTGATCTCATACTGACCAAGGCTGTACCCTGTATCATCTGGTTTTGCTGCAGACCTGAGGGTTTTAAGTGACAGGACACACAGAGAGACCAGTCTAGCCTAGGGCCCTTCTTGCTGAGCTGTATTATTCTGCTACCCATTGTTATTTGGGGTACATCAAGATCTTTAGTTATACATCCTGGCAGAACACTTTATATCTTACGGTGATTGCAAGTTCTTTAAACAGCAAGCGAAGGTCTTGCAAAGGAGGGGAAGGGCAGGGGTGAAAGAAAATGGCCCTGAACTGTGAGCCACTGAGTGGAAGAAAGATCCTTATTTCAGCTGTTTCAGCAGACAAAGTTTTCTCTAGATACCAACAACCATCTGGGAGCTGCATGTGGCTCCCCAAAGACCTGAAGCATGAATGGGAGAGGAGGTAAGTTAGGAACAATATGCTTCCAGTGAGCAGGAAGGACCGTGGCTACTGGGCTTCAGGTTCAACATGGTCTGCAAGCCATTTCCGTGCACGCCTGCTCACACGTTATTACCCACAGCATTACATTAGTGTGACTGGTTTTGCCCCATTCAGTTATTTCTGATGTTGGGGATCACCTGGCATTTTGCTCACAGGCTTTATTCGTTGAGGAAAGTCAGCTGGGGCAAGCAACGAGGTGTTTCACCTTTCTCCCTGATTAGATGAGCCAGTCCCATGCAATTAAGCTTAGCTCAAGGCAACTGAAACCATCATTGCTGGGCTCCTCTGCTCTGCTTGAACTCTGTTATCCATGCGAAAAATGTCCAAGGAAGAAAACATTTCCTTCTCTCCCCGGCGTCTCCCTGGCGCTGGCTGAGTGGCAGGTGCATATCTGAGATACCTGTATGTGCATCTATCTGATCACCCTCTCTCCCCACTTCAGGCTCTCCAGTCTGAGGTGGGGTGGGAGTTGGTCTCACGAGAGCCAGAACACCTGGCCAGGTATGACTCTCGGCCCTCCTTGAGGGAAACCTCTTTGGTTTGGCAGCTTTCCTACCTCCTGGGGAGAGAGGCTCATCCTGGCTGCTGAGGGCACCACGCAAAACCCTCCACCTGCCTCTTAGGAAACAGCAAGGGTTGAGGAGAATCCCTCTTCTGAGTGCCTCTGTGCTTTGGTTACTCCCAGCCAAACAGCCAAAAAGAAGGTGTCCCACGCTCTCCAGGGATGTGGGCGCTTCCACAACACTTCAAACACCACGTTTCCTACCGGCTGTGCGTGAAGCTGCCCTGTGGGAGATGTCGGTGTATGTCGTAGCAGCTGGAACACATGCGGCGTGGGAGAGGACAGCAGAGCTGAGGAGTCAGGGCACGGAGGTTTGAAAGAGTAGGGAGGTCTGTGGAGGTAAAGTAATTCAGTTTGTACTGGGTGCTGAAGCACATAACCTCCAACAACAAACTGCTGCGGGCATAATTGGCCTGCACGGAGGGACCTCTCTCTTTCTTTTAGGAGATGCAACTCTCATCCTGACTGGGAGAATATCACAATGAACTGGTTTGGCTCCAAGGAGGGCAGCCATGCAGGATTAGGTAGGAATATGAGCTTTTATCCTTACGAAAGACTTCTGATTAGAAATGAAAATCTCAGCCCTTCTCCTTGAAGAGATTGCATGGGATTTAGGAGTGATGTTACAGAAATGGGCAGAAATTTCCCACCAAATGGAGGAAGCTCTGCTGCGCAGGGAGGAGAGCTTCCTGGTGGTCTAGATAACCTTCTGCAGGAGCAAAGGACCATGGCAAGCCTTTCCACTTTCTATGTTATGTGTGAGAGCACTCTGTACGAAGATTCTTTCTCTGGCTATGATACCTGGTGAGCAAAATAAACCACTTGCATTACCTGTGTGCTTCTGCCTGTGGGAGAGGAATGAGGAAAGGAGGATTCCCATAGAATTCTAACATCTGCCCTGTGATTCTATGATTAGTCAGACTGCCTCAGGTGCTCCAGGGAGGTCTGCAGATACCACCACCATACCTGGTTCATGCAAGGAAGGGAGAAACTCTTAGGTTGAGTTACAGTGGACTGGGAACCACAGTTGCTGGTGTGGAGTCTGATATTTGGGTAAGAGTCAGCAAAGCGTCAGAAGTGGGAGAAATGTCTGGTCCTATAAAAAATGGCACATGGACGAGGGTAGAGAAAGGAGGGCCTCTTCTTGTGAAGAGGTGTCAGGAGAGGGCTTCATTTTTCACTTCAGCAGGTGGTACGTCACCCTGGGATGGGCAATGATGGACTCCTTTCTGAAGCTGCTTGTCCCTGTGTTCCTGCAGAGACAAATATTCCCCCCAGTCCTTTTACAACACAGAGAGGAAAGTGATTTCATGGCATTCCTTTTCTGACTGTTTCTCTGCCATGTGCTTTCTAAACATAGATCTAAAAATCAGAAAGCACCAGGAGAATTACGGGTTTCTACACCCTATTGTGCCTTATAATAATTATAATTATTGTAAATACGGCCCAGACACTGTAATTTTCTGCTCTCCATTGGGTCTTTCTTTTTCATTTTCTTCTTCTTTTTATGACTGTTTTCTAAGAAAGTTTTCATGTGTCACCTTATAGATGGGAAATGTCAGAGTCAGCTCTTAAAATAAAAGGAGAGGAGTGGCTTGGGGGGGGGATGGAGAGAGGGATGAGAAGGGATTGAGGAGAAAGAAATGTCATACAGTCTGTGGTGAGGGCACCAGGGTGGACAATCAGCAGATCTGGTACCGTAATGCCGACCTGCTGTGCGATTATAGGCTCCATCTTTGTACCTATTTTTTGGTTGTGGGGGCCTTCTCTTATCTCATCTCATTGCTTGGCTCAGCAGCTATCTGATCTTAAGTTAAGAGGTGCTGAGCACTTCTCACATGCCTGGTAGAAGTTACTGTAAGAAGATATGGTACAGATATTGGAATAGATGGAGTTTTTGTGGCATTGTTCAGGTACAATCAGGAAAACCTGCTTTACACTGTGGATAGATGTACACTATGGTTTAGACTCCGGTCCTATGCCTTATGAGTGTCCAGAGCAGAAATGTGCCTGAGATGTGTCCTCCTGCCCAGACCACTTGGTATTAAGCAGAGAGATACTGAGAATCAAGGACATCCAGGTTTTGTCCTACAAGGCGACCAGAATGTGGCCAGGATATGGGCTTAGACAGGTAAAGTGGAAAACACTCCACCCCAGAGAACAGGTATATCTAATGCCATCTGAAGCTTTGCACGGGAGTGGTGAGGAAGGGAAGAGACAATAAACAGCATCAGGGAGAACAAAATATCCATATCCCTGAAGTCAGGCAACAGAGTTTACACTGAACTCAGACTGAACTTACGGAAATAGAAAGAAAACTAGAAAAGGTAGGATAAGGATGGATAAGACCTGGTAAAAGATATGGGGAATATGGTGTTATGGATAGCAGAAAAATAAGAAAAATATCTGTGTGATGTAAAGAATAGGAAAACAGAAGACAGGCAAAGGAGAAGTCATGGAATGAGAATCACTATTTTTAAATAAGAAACTGAGTTGAAACATCATCACCAGAAACCAAGCAGAGATCCAGATTGAACTGTAATTAATTTATTCAACCCCTGCCCAAACAGGATCATTGAGTTGTCTATCACTGAGAGTTCGAGCTTCTTCCTCTCCTTGAGAGTCTCCTCAAGAGAATTCCAAAGCAAACCAAAGAGCAGAGAGCTGCTCTCTACCACACGACCAGGGAAGCCTTGGTTTTATAGAATTTTAAAGTGAATGGAGGAGTCTTTCTGGGTGACTTTCTACAAAGAGTGTAGGATTTACAGAGTAGACTACGGGCTTGAAGGATGTAGATATTGAGAAGTAGCTTAGAGATTGCAGCTGGTGATGAGAGTCAGAATTTTTGCTTCTGGTTACAGGCTTGGGAAGTAACAAGTGGGTTAGTGGAGTTTCATTTTTTCCCACTGCTTTTCCCACTGTCCTACAGCAACCTAATGAATCACTCTCTTAGTACAGCAACAGCAATTAATTGCCTCACAGGGGGTTTCTCTGATACTGAAGTTGCTGTTTGCAAAGTGCCCAGAAATCAGCTGGTGAAAGGTGGTTTGGGGGAACAGTGATTCTCTGTTTAACTTATGGGGCAAGAACTTCTCACAAGAAGGTTTGTGCACTATTTGCCTCTGGCCATCCATAAATACACTGCTGTTGCAGGCAATGCAATAGGCTGAGCAAGCCCAGTGCATTAAAAGGAATAGTTGCTGTAGTATTTGGAAATAAGTAAAATCCTCTGCTATCTACATTTCTTACAAATACCACAGATTCCTTACGTTTGTGCCTCCACCATTCCAAGCTGACTTGCTAATAGGTCTCTGTTGTAAAAAAACACTCCCCACCCCCCCAAAAAAAAAAAAACAAACCCACCAAAAAAACCCCCAAACCTTGTGTGCTGCTTCTTTTTTTACTGTAATGGGACTAACACTCGGATGTTACTCTGTTCCCAGCAAGACAGCAAGAACATGGAGTCTGCTAGATTCCAGAAGGAAAGGTCTGCAGAGATCCTAGAGGGAAAACTGCCAGCCAGGTATTTATGAAAAGGAGGTGATCTAGTTGGATTCAAGAATGTACTACAACTAGATGCTTATCTAGTGTCAATTGACAGTTTATGGAATTAATTGGAGCTATGCTGATTTATAACTACTGTGGATTTGGCCAAGTCTATATAAACAACCCTAATTAAACCCCTTTCATGGCAGCAAGCATTAGTACCAAGAGATAAATCTCGATGAGCTATCGGTCCTTGCCAGATGTCTTCTAAACTCTGCTCTTTCTTACCACTGTAGAGAGCGTGTGGAGCTTTTGTGATCCAGGTTCAGCCAGCTCACTTTCCCCCTCTCAGCTTTGCTGATGCAACTCCTCCAGACTGTGCTCAGTCACTGATCACAATTAAAAGCAAACAGTAAACCTAAAGGGGTGAGCAGCCCCACAAGCAACCCCATTAGGTGCAAGCCAGTGTGCAGGTTCATGTGGCAAATTCTAGCTTGTTCAATGGGGAAGTAGGTAGCAATGGAGCGGGATCGCCAAGGCTCGCACTCTCCAGTTGAGCTTGGCTGACTTTCTGAGAGATGCGCTTTATCTCACCCAGCAGTCACCAAGACTTGAGGAAGAGAGGACTGGCAGAAACGTGGTGGCCGAGCAGGTGTCAAGCTGGATGAAAAGTGCGAGAGGAGGATGTGCAGAGGTAAGGATTTAGCCACTCAGACAGCACCATTGTTCGTGGGCTCATCGCCTTCCCCACAGACCTGCTTACGGGGTAGGAGCCACACTCAGCACCTGTTTCCCCCCCGCAGTGGGTGGAGGGTGGCCAATGTGTTACCCACCGCGCTTTACTGCGAGGGTGCTGGGGGGCTGTGCGGCACCTCCTGCTCTTCTCCGGGACCTGGGTATTGGTTTTGCAAGGCTCAGCATGGAACCTGGGCTCCAGGGCTGAGTATGTTGCTTAGAGGACTCAGGAAGGGGAGAGCGTGAGGATCTCCAGAGTAGGCAGCTGGCAGTTTAATTTCAGCATTGGTAGGTACAAGGTAATACAACATGAAAGACCAATTTAAACTACTTATGTAACATGACAGGCCCTAAATTAATTATTTCTTACTCAGGAAAACATCAAGGTCCCTTTCAAACTCCTTGAGCAACAGTGATCACAATAGCTAGCTAGCACAGAAAAGGTTGTATTGTAATACCTTCCTGTGAATCGAAATTATGTCTACATTTGAAACGATGTGCTCAGATTTTGTCACTTTTCTGAAAGACTTACCAGAAATAGAAGGTAGCTAAAGATAGATGATGCAACTTATTAGAAGGCCTGGAAGGATTTAGCAAAGAAAAGATTAGGTTCGTTTATTTAATGAGAGGGATGTGACACGGGAATGAAAAGAACAATGGCAGGGAGAAGGCACATGAGACCCTGCTATTTATCCTTTATTAAAATACCAGAATGAGGGGGAAAAAAAAGCTCATGATTTAAAATACTGCACCTGAAATACGAATAAAGGAACACACTGCGTTACGCAATATGTAACCTGTGGAATTCACTGTTTGAAAATATGACTGGGGCCAAGAGCTTGGGAAGACATTACTCTCACATTTTCCATACAGGAGCAATAAAAATATCATCCACCCCTACACCAGCTGGGATAAAAACCTACATGGGATATAAATCTTCATCTTGCACGACAATAATTGCTGCGAGCTAGACGAGGAAGCCCATTGCATAACTGTCCACTACGAGGGTTTTACTACCTCCCATGAAGCATGTGGTGCTGGCTGCTAGCAGAGATGGGCTGCTGGGAGGGACACCGCAGTTTTCCTTTGCCATCCCACCCCTCTCCACACACATCCTTTCATCTGGAGCAGGTCCTTTAGCTGTGCCAGGGACCTCTGCAGCAGCAAACAGGACAGACCACCCTCCTCAACGCTCTCGGCAGCGAGGGCTGGATTTGGCGTGCGTGGTGTTTTTCTGGTGAGCTGGCTGAAACAAGACGTGCCTCTGGCCTTGGAAGATGTGAAAGCTGGTAGTCATTCTCCTGGCTCCCTGCAGAAGCAGGCTCCAGGGATAGGAGTCAGCAGCAGACACTGGAGTTCCCCTCGAGACAGAGATTTTCGGGTGAATCACTGCTGCCGTGAGCAGCGGCGATCAGAAGGCACGGAGCAGTTCCCTTAGGCAGCCAGCGCCCAGACAGTGAATTGGTTTGGAGAGGAGGGATGACAGTCTGGATTCGGCCCAAAATTTGTTATGGAGCTGGTGCAGAGAGCCAAGGGGTCTAGTGTTTGAAGTCAGTGCCCAACACGGAATTGAGGGGAATAAATTTAGGGGTGGTCATCTCTGGAAAGGCTGCATCAAAACGTGAACCCAAGGGGAAAGAGGTGTTGTCTCCTTGCCAACAGATGCTTTATTGCCATTCATCTGCAGTTCGCTTAGGTGCCAGCTGAGAATGGGACTCTGCTGCTCGAGGCAGTGTTCGTACAGAGCAGCAGATACGGATCTAACAGATGTGGCTATTTCAATGTCTAGAAGCGATGAGGAGCCAGCGGAACACCAAGGCCATGGGTTGTCCTAACATGCTGAAAATGGGGCTGATGATATAAGTTCTTCTTAGGCCTTGGCTGCTGATTTTCAGGGCGAGATCCTCTACTTTTTCCATGGGAAGAGAAATTCTGAAAGGTATTTGTAAGACAAACTAATATTTGTAATTGTCTTACAAAATGGATTCTTGTATTGTTTCCAGTTTGGGATTTTGGGTTTTGCTTTTTGTATTTCATTCACATGCCAGAATTTCAATGCATCAGTTAGAAATCCTAATTCATGCCCTTTTCATGTTTTACAATGACTACTGTCTGTTTTAAGACATAGTTTTAGTGCATAATATGGCAAGAGATTTGAAGCCTTCTATTCTTTTAATTATAAAAACCATTAAGGGCAGCTGTTATATAGTACTAATTAAAAAATATTATCTTTCTCTACAGATCAAAGTGTCTTTGTTTGTTTTGTAATGAAACAGCCTGACAAAAAGTCAAACACGAAAAGTGTCAAACTGCTTCATTACAAAACAAACAGGAGACACTTTGATCTGTGAAAAAAAGATAAGGTGGTTTAATTAGTACTAAATAACAGCTGTCCATCATGATTTAAGAAAGGAAATAAAACTCCAGTATTTCAAGTCTTTCATATGGTTATGTGGTTGAGGAGCTCTCATAACATTAAAAAGCATTGCAATAAAAATGGGGTTAAAATTTTGAAATTTATAGGTTTATGAAAATGTATTTCTCAACCCAGAACAAAGATGCCCATACTGATATATTTTGCCAGGGGAAATTTCCATTGTCATCAGTATCCTGTTATTAAAAACAACGCATTTAATCAAAACATCTTTTAGGACGAAAAGCTCTGTTTAAAAAACATTCCAGCCTGCTCTGCCCGCAGACACTGGTTTCCACCGTGGCCCCGCTGCGGGGGTTAGGGAGGTGAATAACGATATAATACAGAAGCAGCTTCACAAACGTGTTGTTGCTGCGATGAGGATGCCGCACTCCAAGCACCTATCACCTGGATAAGACATTCTGGATGTACAGGTGGGCCCCTGACACCTCTCCTCAGTGCACCAGGAAGCCACATGCGTTCATGGGGTGTTCAGGGAAGGCAGGTGAGCTCAGCTCTCATAGACAGCGCTCGCTGTTGGGAGGCAGTGACTGATCCCAGCCTCCTCTGCAAGGAATGAGGAGCCCTCTTGGTGCGATCCTGCTGAGCTTTTCTACATTCCTGGGCCAGGGCAAGTGTTTTGAAGCTGGCTATGTCAAATATTGCCAAGAGCAACGCAAGTCCGCTCTTAGAAAAACAACGATCGTCTATTAGTAAGTATTTCCACTGATTGTCCCTGGGTCTGTGTGCTGTGCAAACCCAGTGAGGGGAAGCTCCTGTCCCAGGAGCACAGGGAGCACAAACCGCAGGAGGACCCCGTTCCTGCTAGTGAGGGCAGGGTGATGGATGACCGGGCGGTGGACGAGCATATCAGAGCGTCAATCAACAGTCTGAGCCGTGGAGTAAGTTTGGTTCTTCCCTTCCACCTCGCTGTTAACAGCCAGTGAATTTCCTACAGGAACCCCATGGAAAGGGTCCTCAAAACAGCGTCCTATGATCTCAGGGGCAAGCAAACATCAGTCTCAGTCCAATTCTTGGACGTCAACTCTGCCCCTTGTTCCCGGATCATTGAGAGCTGCTGGGCTATGCTGCTTGCTTTTCACAGCCTCCTGTTTATCTCACCTTTGGTCCTGCCCCGTGTTTACAGTTAAGCTGTTCATTCAAGTGCCATATAGTTTGTCAGAATTTGCTGAGGGAGCAAAGGTCTTCAAGCAGAAGAGGAGAGCAGAGGAAAAACAGCCTCTGGCTGCCACACTTGTCCATGGCTTGCTTCAGAGAGGTTGCTCAAGACGGGCTGGCAGCTAATATGTACAAAAAAAGATAGCAGTAGCAGTATGTCGGCAAAATCTGGAGGCCTCTGAGACTCTTCTTGTAGTTTTTGGTTGATTCCTCTGTGCCTTTACAATGACGATGATGATGCGATCATTGCTGATTTTATTTCTAGTATTTTATCAGGAATGATTTTTATGGTTGCACTAAATTCTGAATTATATATAGAGTGACTGCTTCTGCTGCCTCCCCCAGTCCTTCACATTTAATGTCTCTCATATTCGCGTTATAGCTGTGGTAGATAAAAGAATGTAAATAAATGCCTTTTATTTGGACAAAATCACGCAGTTAAGAAAAAAGACGAGCTTTCAGGCACCTAAAGGCAGGTTTCCCCTCACCTGCTCATATCCTACAGTAGTATCAAGATTTAGCATTTTAGTTCTTCAAAGAAGAAAATCTTGGCAGTCTGCGCCCTTTTACAGGATCCTTGATATCTAGGTGAGGGAGGCACAGGCCTCCAGTGCTGTAAGAATCTCTCAGCCAATGCTGTGACCGAAATACCATGAAATTATTTGGGATGCAAGAAATTCAAGGCTGTGAGTGAAAGGCAATAACCTGTTGCTTAAGAGGTAAACAGAAGTGGGAGCCACTGGGGGAGAATTCTAACTTAGGCAAGCACTAAAGAGACCCATTTGCATATTAAGGGACAGCAAAAATATTGTGTGAAGGTGGAAAACAGGTGATTGTATAAACAATTTCAAAGGAACTCTTGAAATAATATTTACGAAGGGTCAGGAGAGGAAAATCCAACTATTTATCCAGGAAAACATACGGAATAAAACTGGAAAGGCAACAGGGAAAGCCAGAGGTCAAGACCAGACCTGGGCATCATGTTTCAACCACTTCCCTCAGGCTGGGGGTGGCGTTAGGGAAGTCTGGCCACGCAGGTGGCTGAGGCCTCGGGTTGCGACTCCTGTGGTGAGAGTGGGTCTGAAGAAGCAAGCTCCTACTAGGTTAAGAGCTAGTCCCCTTGCTAGGCAGTGGGGTGTAAATGTGGAGAATTAGAGCTAAGAGGCTGAGGTGAGGAGGTGGATGGAGGAACCAAAGGAATAAACATGCTGAAGGTGGAATTATGCATTTTCCAGCTTGGGAGTCTGAGGAAGCCCAGCTGGGGTTTCCACTGGATCTAAGTGAAAGCTATCTCTGCCAGAAGGACCACCTCCATCCCACATATGCCCAAGGAGTACCTACCACAGGGATTGTCCTCCCTGCATCCCTCGTGGCCGGGTCTGTCATTTTTGTGACTCAAGGACTCCCTTATTTCCCATAGCCCATATTTATGTCCCAAAATCACAGCCCCTTTCCCCACTAACCACCCCCTTCTCAGTCTCACCAGGGAAAGTCAATCACCTCTCCAGGCATTAATCAGCTTCCTTGGCAGCCTTCCTCGGAAGGGCAGCCGGTATCCTTACAAGCCCAAATGCTCTGTGGCAGTGCCAGCCCTGTGTAGGCAGCGAGTGGCACCTTCTGGGTCTGCCCCTGAGCCACCCCTTGAGTGGCAAGCTGTGTGACATTTACACAAAGAATCTTCTTTGCTTCTCCCCTCCAGATGGTCCCAAAGGTGAAATAATCCAACACACACATCCTGTGGTGGAATAGGTGCTGCTGGGGTTGCGGGGAGGGAGTGAGATTGCTCTCACAAGGGTCACTTCAGTCAGTTTTTCCAATCTGTCTTGCCCTCAAATCCCAAAGAAACCCTTCAGCCCCATGCTCTGGGAACAGCACAACACTGGGCACGCCCTACACCTTTCCTTCAGGACACTAAGCTGCCTCCTCCTGTGAAGCTATGTCTCTGGAGATGTCCTATTTCTCCATGCTGCAGCCAAGGAGTGAGAAGACCACAATCACTTCTGCTCTGAGCTCAGCCTTGGCTAGTGACTTGTGGCCTTGGAGGTGCACACATATCACATAACCATGACAGATATGGCCTGGTCCTGCACCCCAGCATGGAGGGCTGCATCCCATATTGCTCTGTTTGGTACGTCTGGTGTGGGATCTGCACATGCTCTGGTAGCTGGGTCTCCAAACGAGTGCATTGCTCCTTGGTGGGAGACGAGCATGTTTTCAGGGGTCATGACCTCCTCCAGGAAATCTGGGGATAGGACATCTCACATCCTTTTCTTTCTTAACACAAGGTCACCTCTAGACGAGATTATGGGCCTTTGGCCTCAGGGGAACTTCCCACCTACTGGTTCTCAAACTTAATTGCGAATTAGTTTTCAGTCACTTCCCCTCAGCAGCCACTCTGAGAAGCTCTGGTCCATGAAAACAAAGCGCTTGCCTTGGCCTCATGCTAGAGCTGAACATGCCAAGCAGATAGCCAGTCAGCCATTTCTTCCCATCACTCCGGTGGGGGATCTCAGGATGCTTTGATCGTGTCCTCTGAGTGAGGACAGCTGGGCTGTGAAACAGGGTCCCTGCTGCTCTGAACACTTGCCTTCACCCAGCACCGTAGAGGGAAGAGGCATGTTTTTCCTCTCCATGCAGGGGTGAGCCAGGGTGAAACCTAGACCTGGCAACTGGGCCAATAGACTTCTCTGTGCCATTCACTTGTTGCTTTTGCAGGAATTTTCCACCTTAAAAACCCATCTCTCTTCTCCTCTTCCAGGCAAATAATATAGGCAAGAGGTCAGCTTCTTTCCTGTGTAAAGAGCAACCACATTGCACTTAGACGATAAGCTGAAAAAGTGCCAAAATTCTTTTTATAGCTTCTTTATTACTCCCTGTCTGTGTATATAGAATGAGGAGGGCTGTGATTTACATGGTAACTCTAAGACTGCTATGTGAACAAGTCTGGGAATTGCAGAATAGACCGAGATCATTTTAAGGCAAACAGGTAATAAATAAACAAACAATGGGTGCTCTTCCATCTTAAAAGGCACAAAGGCGATGCATGCAAAGGCAAGGACAGCAAATTAGGAGGGAAATTTGAAGGAAGTTCAATGCTGATTTGATGGTTACCTGACATCTAGCCAAAACTCCACTTCAGCAATCACTTTTCCAGTGAGCTCACGACCTCTGTTAAACATGCCATGACCCTGGAGGGGTTGTGTTCAGTGACTGGGCTCTGAAACAGCCTTCTACTCCAGGCAAATACCCGTCTGCTTTTAAGATGGAATTCAATATATTTCTAAAATGTAGTGCCTGCCAGAACTGAGGACCAGGCTGGGTGAGCCAAGAGCCCGTACAATCTCACATTCCTCAGCTGGAGACAGGTAGGGGATGTGTACAATTCTTGTACAAATCAGGATTACAGTCTATGCTGCACTAGACTTTTCTCTCCCCCTCTCCCGTCTGTCACCCTGTATCACCCTCCTCATTTGAAGTTCCCAGGTCTCTCTTTTCAGTTCCAGAGGGGTTTTGTCTGGGAGATAAAACATTAATTAGAGGCTGTGTTGATACTATCACACTCATTTTGTGTCCTTGCAGATGCCAAGCAAGTGAAACAACCTCCCTGGTTGTGCATTCCCCAGAGGGCTGCTGATCCCCTCTCCGCATTCCACCTGGTGCAGGAAAACACCAGGGAATTAGAAAGACATCCATGACCTTTGTATGCATTTGTGTGTCCTTGCTTCTACAAAAGGACCCTGCTCCACACCTTCTCTACCTGGATGTGCTGGCCACGCATTTGTATCCAGGCCCAGAGGAGCTCAGGATCCAGGCTAGGAAGACAGGGCTTCCCCAAGGGCTATGGATAGACTTTCCATCTCTTTCACCATGCTTTCCAGCATCAGCATTAAATCCTAATGGCAGCCCTCAAGCAAATGTGGCCGGCTTTCAGACTGGAATAATTCCATTTCCCACCATGTATTTGACAGCAGGCTAACCGGCTCATTGCTTTGTTCATGGTGCTGCCACTGCAGTGTCTTCATCCGCTGACCCTGGTGTGTGGTGAAACCCACCTACCTTTCTCTGGGCATCACTCCCAAGTCCAGTGGCAGACGAGGGAAGGACAAGTCCTAGAGAGCACTTGGCATTGAGGTTTGCTTGACCCCCTAGGTCTCTAAGGGGTGTGTGTATGTGTTAGGATTTCTTCTTCTTGGGAGCTGCCTTACTGAAAGTTGGGTGATGAGAGCAATTCTCTGGGTCCTTCCGGCTGCAAACACTGGCTTTTCAGGTCACTTCAGTCAGATGTGGTCCCCACTGGGGATGCTCTGAAGGATGCTTTGAAGCAACTGAGCATGTTTGAAGTGCTGAAGAGCGTTTTAGCTTGCGGTTCTTGCATGAAGCTGCCGGAGATGTGAATTTCAAAGACCTTTGGGTAATTTGAAAATCTCAGTCCTGAGATTTGGAATGAGGATGGAACGAAAAGGTAACATGCAGGATGTACAAGGAAGTCACCACTTCCTCCCAGGCAGTGGTTTCCCACAGACAAACAGGACATGCCTGCCATGCAGAAAAACGACAACAGTGAACTCTGCCCATGCCCATTGGCCAGTGTTGTGTTTTGAAGAGGCAGGAAAACCCGTCATGCTGGTGTAGCTGCCTGATGAGCGCAGGTGATTAGAGCACAACGGGCAGCCGGGCTGATGCCAGAATCCTGCAGTTACTGCAGACCATGGCTGAGTTATGTGCAGCATCCAGAGACTTCCCTTGTGGTGCGGAAAATGAGCAAGGCTTTCCTCCAAGTGCTTCATTCTTGCTGGTGCAAATTGCTATTGTGACCTCCAGGTGCAAGCACATCAATTATAAAACCGCACAAATTAATGCCTGACCCTTCTAACAAAGCACTGGCAGAGGGAACAGGCAGGAAACATCCTGAGCCATGGAAGAAACTCACAGTCACTCAACCATGCAAAACCTGGACAGGGAGGTAGACCTAACAGCATAGGCTGGAGATGGCAACCGTGCTGCATCATGCCCCAAGGTGAGCATGTCCAAAAGTGCATACAACTCCCCCTGAAGACCGTGTATCTGTCTTTCTGCAGCTACTCAATGTTATCACTTGATCCCAAGGGGCTGCTAATGAGCTTTGGGCATGCTCTGTTCCTGAAAAGGCCCAGTGGGATATCACAGCTATGACCTGTGTTGCTTGGTCTGGAGGTGAAGGGATAGAGCTCAGAATCAGAATCTGGGATGCAAGTGCAGCACTGAGTACACTGGCAGACCTGCCAGGTTGCAGCATGGGTGATGTGCAGCCACATCAGTGCAACATCGCTCAGTGCAAAGGCCAGACTTTGCTTTCCTCTCCTTTGGTATGAAACAAATTCCAGAATTTTATGGGAATGGGAGTGACTCCCGGTCTTACCTAAAGAAAAATCAGAATTAGTTTTGTTCTGAAAGACATACATAGTCAGGAATAAGCTGCGCTCAGGACCCATCTCTGGAGATTTTTATCCCACCAATAACAACATAACTTTTGATAACTTTCCAATAAGACACTGGGCAAAGTGTCTGTCTGAAGGATGCAGGAAAAGGGCATCACTGAGTCTCTTTAACTGTGCAGATGGGACCATTCCCCTTATGTTTGGATTCAAGTGCCAGACAAAACCCACGCTGAGATGTAGAGGGAATCCTCAAAAACTGTGTATGTCCCAAATCCTGCCCAGAGGTTTGTTCTTCGCTGAGAAGCATTTGGCACTAGCTTATGTGATTCTTACAGCTTTCAGGACCTCAGGGTGAAGCCATGCTGAGATGCCTTCTTGCAAGGCACAGACACAGGAAGCAGAAATCCCCCTGCTCGACTGGGCACTGTTTAGAAGGATCCATGAGACCTGGGTACCTTTCTCAGGGGATCTTTGTGCCACGTTGCCAGCTGCTGCCACACACGTTAGGCAGTCAGCTCCTGCCTGCTGATATGGTGTGCCCACATCACCTCGGTTGCTGATTCAGGCCCTCTGCAAGTGATAAGCGGGGAGGATGGTGTGTCTTTCTAACCTGGCGTGATTCCCTCTGGCAGCCAATACGACTGAAGATGGCTCGCTGCGACAGACATTTACTTGCCAGGTGTGGCTCCCTGGATGCCGACTCTGCCAAGGCTGGCAGGTCACAGGGTGTGCAGGGTTCCCAGGCAGAGTCCATAGGGCATGTGTGGGGCTCCTTGCATGTTCCCAGTGGTGCCATGGGCATTTCGGAGAAAGCCGGGGTGGGGGAGGTGTCACACTGGTCTGCTCAGCTGCAGACGGCATGCCAGCAGGGTCTGGGACTCCAGTGGTGGTGGTGGTCGTGGTGTCCTGTGGACATTCTGTTATCCCCTAAATGTAGCAGGCTGCCCTAACGCTTGGGGACATTCTCGAGGATGAAGTCACAGGGCCACGTGTCATCTTGACAAACATACGATCTCTCCAGGGCCAGGCTGTGCAAGCGTTTAGTGTATAAGGCACCTCGTCATGGGAGATCTGTCATCGCCCGACAAGTGAGACGTATTTGAGTTTCTGCTGAACTTATGTTCATATGAAAGAATAAAAAAGACCTATTGGACCACACATGGCACATAAGGACGTAGCGATGGCCTCACTGGCTTGGACATAAATGTTCACCTGGGGCCAGATGTGGGGATCCAGGTGGTCAGGCAGGGTGGGGGGGCAGTGGGATGATGTGTGAGAAAGGGTCAAACAGAGGCACCAGGGAAGATGTGTCCTGGCTGCTGAGTGTCAGGATGCCCAGGATGCTCAGCCTGAGGGTGCTGTGCACTGGTGGAGCATGGGTGAGGAGACTGCGTGTGGCCAGGCGTCTTCTTCACAGGCTGCAGCCCGGGTGAACAAGCACCCGATTCAAAGCACTGCCCAGCCACAGGCACAGGTAGGAAAGAGTAATAGCTGCCAGGAGGCCAGGAACCTGGGGTAACTCAGGAGCACGCACGTTTCGTTATTGCTGGGCTGGCTTGGCACAGGGAAGAAATTTATAACTGACAGCAGGTTTGCCAGAGCAGTTAAACAGAGCAGTGTAACAATAGGAATAAGCATTTCAAATATTTGATTTCGCTTTGTAATTCCTCGCAGGCTGTTCCAAATTAACAAGGGGATTTTTGTCAAGCCTAAAGCAACTTCAATACGGCAGATAAATTCTCAGCTCTTGATGTTTACATGTTCTCTCCCCGCCTCTCTCAGCAAAAACTCAGTAATTTTTTTTAAAGTGGCATGTGTGGAAAGTAGAAAGCTTGAGCAAAGCTTTCTTGTTCTTGTTTCTTCCCCAAGTAGCGCATGGGGCTAGGGCATGGAAGGTTAACAAGGATAGAAGTTCCTCATGTTTTTAAAGCTCCAGTTTTATAAAAGCAATTTATCAATAGTAAAATCAGTCCCAACAGGATGCTTCTGATATTTTATCCAGACACTTACCAGGAACAGTGCTGCTGTCCTCATCTCACAAACCCATCTTGGCTCCTGAAGCTGACAGCAGTCTGACTTGCCCTGCCACTGTGCTCATTGCTGCCAGCTATGTGGCCTGCGGAGTTCCCGCTCCAGTAGGGTATTTTGGAAGACTGTGCCTGTCAGCCTGATTTACAAAGGTGCTTTTGGGCACGTTCATGTGTTGTGGTTGTTTGCCATAACTAGAGGACTGGATGCAAAAGGGTCTTTCCACTGCTCTGCTCTGTTCTCTGATATCCAGACTTCCAGGTGAGGTTGCCATTGCTGATCTAATGTCCACTAGGGAGGTTGGCATCCCCGCCCATCTGGGCTTATTTTACCTTGTAGTGCAAGCTTCTGGGAAGTTGTCTTCATGCACATAGGTACCTTTAGGATAACATCTGGGGCCTTTCTTTTGAGGGGCTCAGAAGTCTTTAAGCCCTAGCTACAAAAAAGCCAACAGTTGTAGCATCTTCCACAGGTGCAGAGCCTAAATGGAAGTTCAGACACGCTTCCAGTCCTGCAGAAGTCCTATTCTCTGCTGGCAGAAAAATCCATGAAGACGTCTATCATTTCAGGAAGACAGAGAGATAAAGATTGCTTCTCAAAGCTGACAGGACTTCTCCTCATGGCTGTGTAGCTAGCAGCTAGGATCTACTTTTGGAGACAAGCAGTGCAGGGAGGAGGTGGCATTGCCTTTGATGGCAGACCTAAAGACAGAGGGAGATGTCCTGGAGGTGGCAGAGGCCCAAATAATCTGTTGGTGCTTGTCTCTGAGAAGATGGGGGTTGCAGTGGTGCCTGTTCCCTCAACCCTGTGCACCAGAACCCCTCAGTCAATGGGCTGGTTACTAATCTTCCACCTTCTTGGAACCAGCAATGCTCACTGATAATGGTAAATGGGGACTGAGCTGCTACTCACGCGGCATTGAAGCTGCTGTTGTAAACCAGTAAAAACTCATCTGAACGCAAACAAGACCCAGGTTCTCTGAGTCTCCCCGGCAGGTATACAGCTTGCTGGGTCACAGGCAGAGGCAGGGAAGCAAGGCAAGTATTTGTGTTGACAACTGTGCTTGACTCTTGTGTCAAGGGTAGCATTAACAGCATATTCTACCATAAGCAGGCAAGACGAGTGGAAGACTTGTAGTGGATGGCTAGGGGACACGCTGTTGCCTTCCTCTTCCTTGCTTCACTTGCAGGCCAGTGGCATATACCTACTCTTGAAGAAAGAGTAGGCATCACAGGAACAAGCCCATAATCTCCTCCACTGTTAGCTTGGATCCTCATTCTGTCTGGGATCCTGACCGACCTCCACTGGCAAGGCAGGTCCATGGAATAATAGGAATGAAGGGGAGAGTCTGCCTCTCTTATGTCTGAGATCATGAAAGGCAAAGGCTTTCCTCACCATTGCTGGAAAATTTCAGCCTTATTCTGCTCTCACTGTTATAATTTATACACCAGTGGGACTCTCCTAACTTCAGCGGCACCCTGGGTGGAAACAGAATTTTTGTCAGCAAGGAGAAAACCATTTGGCTTGTGAAAACACCAGTGGGAATGTGTTATGGTTTTACCAGCAAAATAGCCTGGAATGGTTTCCCTGTGTTATGGATAATCTCCAAACACTGCCTGTTTGGACCCAGGCCTCTTTGCTGAGTGGAAGGACGTACCTACCCCTCCATTATTCCCATTCTCCTTGAGATTTTCCCAGCTCATCTTCCATGACCAGGAATCTGCCCTGGCTTTTACTGAGCTGCACAAAAGGGCAACAGATCACCCGCACAGGAGAAGCAAGGAAGGAGAGAAAGAAAGAAGTCTTCATGGATGCTGTTTGAAATTCCTGGGATGCCAGCTGGGTCTCCTCAGGCTGCAACATGGCAAAAACCAGTGCAATGCCCGAAGTGTGAGAAGTTACAGTCCACATCGCAACCGGCCTGCCATCCTGGATGGAGGGACAGGAAATTGCAGGGTGCACTCAGCTCTTGACAGGGCTGTTGACAGGCTGGAATAAGCCCTGGACAATGGCTCTGGATCTCTACCTGAGAATTTCTATCAGCATAGCAGAAGGGGCAAACAGAGAGATGGGTTGCTGGTATAAGGGCTTCAATATGTGACAGGGGCAACAGGTCACCACATCAAAACCTTCACTTAAGCCCTGTGCTGCTTTCCAGCCCCGATGGTTTTTGTTCTGCTGCTTCCAATACTGCCTGCCTCCTGGAGGTCAGGGCAGCTGAAGGAGTTAAAGAAACCAGCTGGCCAGGAGAATTCAGACATGCAAGAGCTGCCTAAACACACGTAGAGAGGCAGCTGGCTGGCACATGACCCGCTGTACAGATCAAACAATGCTGCTAGGAGCCAAGAACAATTACCAGTACCTGCTGCAGTGTCCATATCTTCCCTGGGTCCCACCCCTCCCATCCTCCCTTTTATAGCCAAGTCAGGGTGATATCCTCCAAGGTTGCTGCAGTGACACGCGCCTAGTTCTGAGCACGAGTGCCTCACAAGGGGACAGCTGGTCGTGACTAGCGTTCATATCGCTGATGTCCGCAACTGCGTTTGAGTCAACAGATCACTTGGTGTGAGTGCACGTGCATCCGCCAAAACCAGAGTGACAGAGCCACAGGGGTGTAAAACAGTGCTTCATCTTGTGTTGGTTATAGATGCCCTTTCCCTTCCCTTCCCCTCCCTTCCCCTTCTCTTCCCCTCCCCTCATCGAAGATCTCTAAACATCACCAAAGCAGACAAGCATTTAGAGCAGCTGGTTTGCAGAGACAGCAAAATCACCATAAGCTGTTGCCCACCTTGACAATGCCACATCACAAACACCCCCAAGATGTGCACTGTTGCTGAGGGTGTATTTGGGATACTGGGGCGGGCAGCTATTGAGTAGAGTTGAAGAGCATGTCTCCCTCTACTCCAGATGTAGAAAGGGCAGTAATGTGGACTCCTCTCACTCGTTTGTCCCAGCAGTTTGTTCCAGGGAAAAAAAATTAATTTTTCCCTACCGTGCTGAGAAGCTTTGAGCTAGTTCTGTGCAGGGATCCTTACAATCCCTTCATCATCCAGTTTCTGAACCCCTCAGCAGCATGAGGACATGTATGGTTGTTGCCAGAAGAAAGGTAGAATGTTTTGCTGTGCTGATATCTGGGGAGGTTAATTTTTCCTTTCACTTTTGGTTTGTACCTTTGAAGGATGAAAAAGGTCCTTTGAAGAAACGCTCTCACACTTGGAGTAGACAGGCAGGTGGTGTCTTCTGGCAGAAGCTTACTCCATGCGTGAGCATGCGTCTGTTCCAGCCAGCTGGAGGAAGGTTCATCTTGCGGTAGAGATTTCCCAAATGCTGGAGAAGTTGAGCTGTCAGCCACGATGTTCAAGTGGTGGCTGGTCCTTCAGTTACCCTGGCCCCTGCAGTGCGACACCTTGAAGTTAATGACTCTAACCTTGGCTGGGTATAGTGTGGAAGCCAGGCAAGAAGGGCAGAGATCTCAGCTGACCTGGGGACAGCCTGTCCTGTGGTGGATCTGTGCTGCAAGGAGTTCTTAATGCTCTGAAGGATTTATGCGCTGCCACATTGCACAGGTTTGGTCACTGTGTAATAAAATCATGGTGAGAAGTGAGACAGAGCCAGCTCTTGCAGGCCGCCCTGTTATGAGAGCTAGTTCTGCCGTCGGAAGTGCATCTGCCACTCTACATCGGTCCAAAATCACTGCACACTTTGCACTCCAAAGGTAGTGGGAATATTTCAGTGATTTTGGATAAAGCTCTGAGCCAACTGGAACCATATAGCTACCCTAGTAATTCAGACTTGGTCCTTTCCCTAGGCAGAGACAAGGTACAGTGACATTGGAAAGGAAATCTGAATGTGCTGAAGACCATTCTGAAGGGTGATGGGTGTCAGGGGCTAAATTCTGCCCTTGGTTGCCTGATTTGCTTGTCACCACACATGGAAAATGGGAAAACCATAAATTGAGCATTTGTGCACCGCTATCCTCTGCTTGCCCCTTTGGGTCTGGTTCTGGCAGTGTGATGAGTGAAACTCGAGAATTAGGATCAGGTTGCAGGAGGGATTTTGACAAGGGCCAGGCCTGGCTGCTGGGAGACATGGGGCAGCTCCATTTGTCTTGGCATTACTGAAGTCAATGGGATTTTGGCCATAGTCTTGAACAGGGCTAGGATTTCGCTGAGCATGCCTAATAAAGCACTGTATCATACAGTTGTGTTGTCTGCCATGGCAATTACAGCTAGTGAAACTGGTATGCCCCTGACCCACTTGTCTCCGTGTCTCTGGCTTCATAACTATTCACCTGTAGTTTTCCCTCCCACCTACTGTCTTCTTTCCCTCTCTCTCTCTCTCCCCTTTCTTCTGTTTCTGTCTGCTGCTGCTTGCTGCCCTCCCTCGCTGTCTTCTCAGCTCTCTCTCTCACATACTCGGCAAGGAATGTGCCCACAAGAGGTATTTTTATTTGGCAGACTGAGTAAACTTTCTGTTTTGGCCGCAGGTACTGAGATAAGCAGCCAATGGAGCTGAGATCTCCTGTGTCACGTTTTAGCTCTTTCCATCTGATAGAGAAGATGAACTCACCGGCTGACTGTGTTGGGGAGGTCTGGTTGCAAGGGCAAAGAAATTAGACTTAACCTTGAAAGAAGCAGCACAATGCCTCACATATGTTTTTAGGCTGATTTGCTGTAATGTAGGGGTATCACAGGGGATTCAGGCATTAGTTCAACACAGAGGTGCAAAGATGAAGAGAAATCCAAGAAGTGGGGCAGCAAGTGATTTTTTTTTCCCCTGTGACTTTAGCAATAGGAAGAGGCTGCCAAAAGGGTTTCATCTGCTCCTGGGGAATATCCTCCTTGCAGTAAGTTGTTTTCTGACCAGCGTAGAGGTGATATAAGGTGCTACATGGCTTTGCTCTCTTCTGTTAAAGAAAGAGGATGTGTTGCTTTGTGGCATTGTATCAGGCCACAGTGGGCTCGGTATAACTTGGGATAACTCAGTTTGAGGTTGCCATGGCGGGGCTGAGCCCTCAGCATAGGGTGCTATGAGCAAGACATATGTATGGTCATCCTCCTTTGCAGAAATGTAGGAAAACACTCTAAGTGAAGATGTTAAAGCCTCCTCCTGCAGCAAGATTTGAAAGGGCAACACTGGCAATCCAAGGGAACATGTTCAAGACATAGAATATATTGCTGCAAATGCAGTGAAGAACTGAGGGGAAGTTGCGGTCTCAGCTGTCATGAAACTAGGATCCAGGCAGGACTGGGGAAAGGATCGGTCTGTATTGCTTCAGTAGATGAAATCTCTGAAAGTCTACCCTCTTATCACGCAGCACCAGATATTATCAAAACTCTGGCTGCAAGTGCAGAAAAACACTTGGTATTCTGGAAACTTTGCTTTGCATACTGTCCTACCACCCTTCCCAGATTTCCAGCATCGGATTCTGGGAAGGAGCTGGCTTCCTCCTCTGAGCAGAACTGTGGCAGCCAACCTATTATAGCGGCACGATGGGGAAGTGATCTGTGTATGTCATGGTCAGGAAGGTCCATATTGCTCTTTGTCAACTCCTCCGTCATGCCTTGCGCACACCCATCTGGAGACATTAACTCACTTTTCCCTCTTGGTGCGACACGAGGGAAACAATGACGCTTTTCCCATGAGACGTGTGCATGCGCATACACAAACCAGGCTAATTCTGGTCTACGCGGGTGCTAGCTCAGGCTGTGCATCCTTGCACGTAGTAGCGATGGGGCAGACGGGGGTGTGTGCTGAGACAGCCAAACTGCTACGCTCTGACAGTTCTGCTTGCACGTGTTAAAATAACATCACCCTGGCTTGTTGTCTCTCCTCTTCCACCCTCTCCCCTCACTCAACAAAGTCTAAAGGGAACAAGGTCTAGGTATTAAAATAGCTCCCGTCTAGCTTGTTCAGTCTATTTCAGGAGGCTGGTTCCATCTTGACACAGATAGAACACAGAGATGTTGTGGAAACCACAGCCACAAGAGGCCATCAGCCAAAACAAAATGATTTCCCAGTATACGCCGAGCTGTTCATTCCCCCCTCCCTCCATTCCCCTCTCCTGGCTTAAAATAACAGTGGGAAGCTGTTTGGCTTTGTTTTGTTGGATCCTTACGCTCGCTTTGCTGGGTCTGGTGATGTTGAGAGGGAAAGCTGGAGAAAGTTTTGCAGCGTCAGGAACTTGTTGCCTCTGGGCTTTTAGGTGAGACCTCTAGAATCACCAGGGAAATGAGCCCCATAGATATTTTTCGAATGTGTATTCAAGGTGCATCCAATCAACTGGTACTACTGCAGTGCTAATGCATGGATTTACCAGCTCTGACCATGGATTTGGTCTCCTAGCTTGCCTTAGATTGACTAGAAAGGCAGTGGACATCTGCAAAGAGGTTAGGGCAAATGTGGCTCAGGGGTAGCTAAAGTCTGATTAAGTAATTTGCAAGGAAGGACTAATTTTCTGGTTTCTGTGACCCTTCTGTTGCTAAATCAGAGCTTGTGACATGGAGATGCACTGCTTAACACCAGCTGAAGGTTTGGCCCAAAATATCCCTCAGCTGAGGATCTGGATGGTAAGGCTGATATGAAAACACTGTGAGCAAGACATAAATGCTAACTTTTTCCCTCATCTGCGTCCAGTCTTCCACCCATCTGCTTGGACCATCAATGCTTTCTGCATTTTCTCGGCCTCAGATCTGTAGGTCTCATTCCAGCTCCTGCTTCTCCCTGGGGTTATGTGTTTCTCCCTAGATGACAACAAATAACACCAGGCCTATTCCACAGTGGCTCAAAATCAGTGGGTTAGTTAAACCTCCATCTTTCAGTCTAAACTGCACCAGAGTTTGTGCATATTTCCAAATATCACCTTTGGATTTGAAGCTGCTCTTAACCCATAAGAAGAAGAATCAGATGTAAAAATATGAACTCTCAAATCTTTACAAAAATACTAGCCCTGTTTCCCCAAGAGATGTCAAGTTGTGGGAGTGCAAATTACAGTGGGAAACTGCAAACACGAACGGAGCCTTGGGACCAGATGGCTCAGTACCAGAAGGGTTTGCAGGCAGCTCAGCCTCAGGGATGAGCCTTGCTGCTCGCAAGTGAGCTCCCAGGGCTTGCTCTCAACGCTACCAAACTCCAAAGTTTAATATCATTCTGTCATGCCACACATCTTATGGCCTGAGGTCTTCTGTGTCTCATCCCAGGTGTTCATTCATTGTAATGAGAAAATTTCTATGAGTGACGTTCAGTGGGCACTTCTGCCTTTGTAAGCAGAAATAGTACGCGGACGCAATATTCAACCTGAAGCAGCAAGGGTTTCTAAGACTCATTTAAAGGGAATCGACACTGCATAAGCATGTAAGTTATCAGGTCTCCATGTCAGGGACATCACTTGTATTACATAAAAGTAAATCTGCTCTATCATTTGAGCTAGGAAATATTTCCTCTTTTTTTTTTCTTTTTTTTTCTTTTTTTTGTGTTTGCTGCTATGCAGTAGGAAAGCAGAATAAAAATCAGAATTCCTATTTAATGAAATAGATGCTTCAGCATTTCTTTTATGACAAACATAGAATGAAATACGGAGGGTTTTTTGAATGAAAAATATTAAAATGTTTACATCTGTAAATTGCTTTTATTGACATTTCTGAGGGGAATGGATTATTTGACTTTTTCAGGTGGCAGTGTTCTGAGTCAGTTCAGTCAGTTTACGAGAATGCTTCTTTTGAATCCATTCAGTATTACAAAGAATATTTGTGTGGAGGCACATGACCCAGGGTGAACGGTAGCCCCATTTCCTCATGTGAACCAGAAGACTGTTTTATTATGGGAAAGAAATGCAAACGCTTAGGGGACAGTGCATCACAGTATGCAAAGGCACTTGAGAGTATTTTGGGCTAGGTCAACAACAGAACATAGTCAGTCACAGTGAATTATCTCATTTAAAGTATACAGTTTTGATTTTCATAGTGGAAAACTTTTAAGAAAATAATAAAAAAAATCCCTTGGGAAACAAAACCTGCTGATGTTTGCAGAAAGTTACATTCTGTTACACTCAGAAAGGAATTACAGCAGAAATTTCCTGACTACATCTATTTAACATACATAGAGTCTTTTTTCTATCTATCTATCTATCTATCTATCTATCTATCTATCTATCTATCTATCTATCTATCTATCTATCTATCTTCTCACCCTTCCACTTTTCCATCTTTCTATCTTTGTATATGTTGGGGTTTAATCGAGGTTCAATAATTCTGCATGTAAGAACAGTCTGTCCTTGGACTTTGGATCCAGTCTGAAGTCACCTGCATGTGTCAAACTATGAAGTATTTGTCATGTCCCTCTCTATGGGCTAATCCACAGACGTAACACAGCAGGCTATTGTCAGTAGTTGAGTAATTACCTTAATTTGAGCGAAAAGGTCAGTGGGACCAAATGTTGTGTAGCCCTGTGGTTGGGGTATTACACACCAACCCACCCACACATGTTATTATTTGCTCAGCATTCTTTTTTTTTCCCTCTTTTTTTTTTCCTACTGGGCTTTTTTTTTTTTTTCCCCACAAACCATAAAAATAAAGATGCTGTCTCTGGATAGAAATATGAATGGAATAAATTGTAAGTTCCTGAAATGCTACATGTCAAATTAGCCTGTGTAAAAACGCTTTCCACTTACATAGCTTCTAAACAATTCTGGGACAGCCTGCTCTCATCCAGCCAGACGTGTGGATCCCTATTTCAGGAAACATGGCACAGGAGGCGTAACCCAGCCAGGGCAAGGCAAAGTCAATGAGGCCACCTCAATTTGCTGTAGTGGAGGATCTGCCCTGACGATTTCTTCTCCCTCTGTGCCCCCACTGCACCCCACACCCAGCAGAAACCCCCACTCCCCCATGCGTGCCCTTGGTTTTGCAAATCCATTTCTCCTTGCTTTGCAGAAATGAGGAAGGGGGTGCCGGGGTGCTGGCAGGGGTGGGTGCTCAGGGGTGGGGTGTGCTCAGCTGGAGGCAGGAGAGTATAAATCTTCACAATTTATAACATGTAGTTTGGCCTCTGAGTGGGTGTTTAACCAGACCCGCAGCAGCAAAACAGGATGTCTCAGGGACCCCATCGCTTGGAGGTCTCCATGAGAGGGTCACCTTCTGAGAAACCGGAGCTTCATAGTGAACTGTTTTATAGGTATATGGAACAAATCTTTCTGGAGTGTTTGTCATCTGGCTCGCAGGGAGGCACAGCCCAGCATTTTGAGCATAGCAAGGGAGAGAAATCCAGGATTGGCAGGCTGTTCACGTTTGCCATCAGAAGTGACAGGGGGGATGAGAGAGCCCCACCTGCATCAGATAACACCTCTGGCTGCCAGAGTAACAACGGGATCCTTTCCAATTGCCACCAGAGGAGCTGCAGGCACCAGCCCACCCACTGCTTCCCTGCAGTACCCACTGCTTTCCTCAGGTCAGGAGCAAGGTACAGGCCCTGTTTGCATGGAGTGGAGGCTTCTCCAACAGAGCGTGCTTTCTCCTTAGGCACCGGCTGCCACAGTGTGCTGGGATGTCCCCCTCCCGAGGGTTTAACTGGCTGGTCCCCATGATGAGAACACCTGGGCAAGCACCTGAATGCCAGTGGGACTGGTCCTTATGGGAGACGAGTAGAACAGTGAGCACCAGATGATATCGTTTCCAGAGGGGGAATTGGAGTGCAGGCAGACGAAATTGTTTCCTATGTGTCACAGAGGAAATGTGTGTCTCAGTGTCATACAGGGGCTCTGCAATGGGAATTAAATACCTATATTCCCAGTACCAGTCTGCTGACTTCTCCGTAAGACACTCCTCCAGCCCCTGCCTGGGCCATGACACATCTCTCCTGCTTCCCTGCCTTTCTTCCCCCATCACTTGATGCGCCGATGTTCCATGTCTTCAGCTATGGAAATCAACAAAGCAGAGTCCTAGTAGAATTAGATTCCTTTTCTAAATAAACCTCTTTAGAAAGTCTTTTACGTGATACTAAACAGGGTTTCCCTTTTCATTTTAGGTCCTAAGGGCACCTGGCAGGCTCCAGCACAAGTGAGCACAGTAGTCTGTGCCTGAGCGAGGTTGTTTCCTCAGTGTCTCCCAGGAAAGACACAGCCTTGGGTCAGCAAGTGCTCCATGGAGGCCAGGTTCCTACAGGGGAAGGCAGCCTTTGCCGGGTTCTTGCCAGCACACAGCCACTGCCCTGCATACCCACACTGGCTGGCCCAAAGCTGTCTGCAGGCTGCTGCTTCCAGACTTCCTGCTGCAGGGCAGGTACAACCTCAGCCTACACTTTCCACGACACCCTCGGGTCTGGCCTTGATGCCCCAGCTCAGGAAGCAGATGTTTACCGAGTGCTGTTCTCCACTGAAGTAATTGCTGAAATACCTGGGCAGGTGTTGGGTCGGGACGAGACACTCCCTGAACCTATGTGGGCAATGGGTGAGATGTTCCTCTTGCATGGCCCTGCTTGTTACCATTTTGTTATCGACAACACAACTGTGAATCCTCTGTAATCTGTTAAAATAAATATTTCTCTTGGATTTAAGTCTGCAGTGGAAAGGCTGTGTCTTTCCCAGTATGTGGAGACATCTGACAGTCTCCCATATGTTGTGAAACTATCTCTTTTCCTATGGCTGCTTCCATGGTTTGAAAGAGCTAAATCTCTTCCTCCAAGACACGGTCATGGTGGCTGTGTCTGGCACTGGACATTTATTTATACTTGTATGAAATGAAAGGTCTTTTTCCCTATGTGGAAGTGAGGGTGCAAAGCAAGATGGGAAATAGGACTCTACCCCAGAAATAAATCATTTTACATTGGCAGTTTTAACTCTTCATGGTCAATTCTGTGTTCATCTGAGTCTGCCTGAGGGAGGTTTCTACATAGTACAGATGAGGAAATGCTGGGAAAACTGAGTATCTCAGAAGGTTCCCATTACGCTCACTTCAGCACAGGGAAGAAGAAACCCCCCCAGTATCACCCTTTGCTCTCTTTAGCTACACTCTGTAAATGTTTCAGCCACAGACTTTCTTTCTGTATGCCCCAGACAGCACTTTCTAAGTCAGGCTTGTTTTAGCTTCAGTTCCATTCCTTTCCTGCACATGATTATACTTACAATTACCCGGCATAAAGTTATGGTCATGGACAAAGGGAAAGCAGAGACATATTCCCTGTGGACAGTCTCAGAGGCTGCTCATGGATGAGTGTCGAGGTTCTGCAAAATCACAATGTGGCAAGAGCAAACAGAGCGGTCGCTATTTTGCAATATACTGACGTGACAGTGATCGGTGACTGGCATTCGCTTCGGCTCTCCACACTGCATTATTGTGCGAGATGTTGTTATCTGGCAGGGACATTCATCTGACTACACACACCCTACATGTTCACAAGCTGGCTCCGAAGAAGGGAGGGTTAGTTTATTTTTATATGTCATAGTGAATATTTCATCTCTTGTCCTCACACTTAAGGATGCCCTCACATGGCTTCTGCCCCCCGACAGATCGCACGGATCGCTCAGGAAATAACAGGGATGGTGTTAGATATGGCAGTGGTTGGTGCCCACAGCCTTTATGAGACCGACAGTGCGATGCACCAGATAACGCTGGTGGAGAAGTCGTCCCGTGATGGGGATTCCTTCTGTGGTGACAGTGACATAAATACCCGTTAAACCCTCTGCATTCACCCACCCAAGCAGGAACGTGGCAGGATTGGGCTCTGGGAGTGGAGCTGGGGTAAGGGTAACCATGGTGAACCTGAAGTGCTGGAGGTGCATGAGATGCTGCAGCCAGGACCTTGGTGTTCCTGGTTGCAGAGTGTACTTTCGGCTAAAGAGAGCCAAATCCCTCTCATTCCTAGGCTCGCTGGGCCCCTGTGACAGCAAAGAGAACACCTCCACCTCTGCCGCCCTACTGCTCCGTCCTCCGTAGGGGGTGTGAATGGTCTCCCCCTCAGCCTGCAGGCAGCACTGACCCCGGGTCCTGTGTGCGCTCTGAGCAATGCAGGCAGAGGCAGGACCGTCACGGGCAGCCGTGCGGGGGAAGAGAACAGCGAGCTGGCTGTTAGAGACCCCCTGTAAACATCGCTTCCCACCCACATCATGGGCTTGTTTCTGGAGGGAAGTGCGCCTCAGCAGGCATTAGGTGAGCAGAAGCTGATACATAATAAAATGTTTTCATAGGCACATCTCAGTTGTGAGCTGAGCTGGGGACAGGATGTGGCTGGGCTGCAGACTGGGACCTGGGAGCAGGGTCTTGCTGTTGTGATCTGCGTCTCCTGTGCAGCCTGGAAGGCTGGAGTACATGTCAGTGTGAGCCTTGGCTCTCTTTGAAGTGAGACGGGCACCTCCGGAGCGTGTCTCATCCAGATTTCAAGTGCCCCGTGGTGACATCTGTCTCACTCCACACCTGGGTGACTGACCTGATAAGTACTTCTGTTAAGCACCTGCTATCAGATGGATGTGATGCCTCGCTGAGCAGCGCAGGGGCTTGGGCTCCTAAGTCACTTGCATACTTCTGAAAATACTTTCCCTCGTTGAAAAGGGGTAGCACTCCGAGATCAGGAGTGAGTATGCCAAACTGACAAGGTGTCAAGCACAGGAGGAAGTAGCGGTATATTGTCGTTAACTGTACACAGTGCACAGCACTTGTTCAAAGCGACACTGGTTCCCTTTGTGCCTTAGAAGTGTGAAATCTATCTGAGGAAGGCGCCACTCTCACTCCCTATTTCTATGCTTGTTCTTCTGCGGGGAGTCTGCAGCAGCAAAAGTCCTGAAGAAAGCAGAAAGTACCATGCAGCGTGGTGAGAAAGTTGCTGGAACCTGCTGTTCGCTGTGCATTGCATCCTAACCTCCCTCCTGTACCACCTTACCCGGGTATGGGCTGCTGTGGGTAGATGAGCAAGACTGTGGGTTTAGTGAAAGGGATGGGAACCTTGCCATGGGCCTTGGCAATACCTGGCTGAACTGCTAGGCTACCTAATATAGGCCCATGCTTTCAGGTTTGGGGTTCAGTTACCACTTTTGGGCTCGTCTTCTGGGACTGTTCATTAAAAGCTCTCCTCTTCATCCTTCCCACGTAGCTTGTTCTTTCCCACGGTACACTCTTCTGAGTCTTATGGCAATGACCCTCCGTGCTGGGTTTTGCTGCAAAGGTGCAAGTGTAATTTGGATGGCTTGCCTTGAAGGTGTAAAAATGAGTAGGGAAATTAATGAAAGCCAATTCCACATGAGCAGGACACAAATGTGTTCTCTGGTAGGAGGCAGTTGACATAGATAGCACTTTCTTAGTCACCAGAACTTGGGAGAGGCAGCAAACCTAATGGCAGTCACTGATGCCAAATGTCTTTTTCTCTTTTATTGTGCTTAGCATGGGTGATCTGCACATGTCCATCCAGGACCCTGGTACATCTCCTGCCGATGGGCTGGTAGGTGTGGTGCTATCTTCCCCTGCTTCTGCTGATTGAACAGTTGGGTTGCTAGACGTGACTCTGCAATGATGTATCCCAGAACTGCTGATTTTCTAATGCAAAGACTTTTATCCCCTCTCTGGGGACAAATTCGTACAGGGATATAACAATCTGGGGCGACTGGTTTGACATTTCCTTCCTCAGTTTGGCGGACGGTCTCTTTACACCCCTCCAAGTGTTACTGGCGAATTCCTCCTCAAACATCTTTTTATGGCAATTTTGCCATCTGCCTGTGAAGGAGCCGATGTTGGCAGTTCTGCAGTGAGGTCCCGCCTCTCTGTTTTGTAATTCAGAGTTGTACTTTGCTGTTTAGATTTACACGAAAATCCTCTTCTTGACATGAAGGATGTTCAGTCTGAGAACAGGCATGCGTGCGTGCAGTGTGTGATCCATGGAGCATTAATCCATCGATTATGCTCACAGGCCAACAGATTGTCAGCTGCTACTATTTTATTTTTTTATTTTCCACACATGTGACTGACCCTTGGATAGACAGTCCTGTGACTAATCTGTGCCAGGAACATCCTGATGGACTTCCTGATCTCTTGTGCTCTTTAAACTACCTGGGCTTCCTGACTGACAAGGAAGTACATCCCTTGAAAGATACAACACTCAGTGATATTGCACGTTTCATTTGCACCATGATTTTATCAGGCAAAATCCCAAGACCTTACTCAATATTTTTCTTAGCCTTTATTCAGGCAAAACTCCCCTGAAGTTGGAACTAGCATGACCACGTTGATAAATTTGACAGGAAGGGTATTGCTGTTGTGCAAATGCCATCTGTATATTAGGGGCAGTGACGGGTAAAGTTAGCCTGCACTTTGTCTTATTCTGCTTTTTTTTTTTTACCTCCTTGTAGTTGCTGATTACATTGCTAGTCAGTATTTTGCTTAAAATTTTCCATGCTGAGTCTCTGCTTAATTAATTAATAATTAAAAAAAAAAAAGGAAAAGAAGAAGTCTTGGCTAAAATGATTCATTGGTTTCTGAGAATAAGTTTAGGAAAATGACATTGCTTTGCCCTGCAATAATCTTTCCTTTTTTATGGTATTTTCACTGAGTACTTTGGAGGAGGGCCTTGACATTTTCCCAGGAAGGGGTCAATGTGTTACTGGTTGCTACCCTTGTTAAAAGACAATCCAGAGCTAACCAAGCTTTAAGCTCCAAAAATCTGTGGCGTACACCTGCTCAGTAAAGGTTTGTAATAGTTTGGCTGCTAAATTCTCCCAGGGCTCTGCCTCCATCGCCTCTGCTCCAGCCTCTCCCAAGGCTTTTGGCATCCCCGGCGTGAAGGAGAGCCTGCGCTGCTGTCTCAGGGATCCCTCCTCGCTGAGCAAGGCTTTCTCCGCAGTTGCACCACTGAGCCTGGGTCGTGTGGAAACCTGTCTGACTCTCTTTTCCATGATGACTAGGTGTGACTTCAGACGACACAGGGGAGGAGCATCCTGGGTGTTAATGTAGAAATAGGAGGTAGGTGGAGAGAGGGAGAATTAGGGGGCTGGTTGGTGGAGGCTTCCGGGAGGATGGTAGGAAGGGGTGGAGGAAAGAAGTCAGAAGCTGATGAGAAGGGAGGTTGGAAGAAAGGGAAGATCACAGACAGGGACTAGGGATGAGAAGCAGGAGAGGACAGTAAAAACGAGGAGGTGGTGGAAGTGAGGGAGACACAAGAGGAAAAGGTGACTGGAACAGAACAATTGATAATCCTAGGGCAGGAAGCTGTTCCCCAGCCTCAAGCACAAAGGGAATTTCTGTGCCAGTTAGCTGGGAAAGCCAGTGTCAAATCAGGTGCCTTACTGGTGTCCTGGAAGGGTCATCCTGGTCACCAGCTCCATCCCCTTGTCCCAGGACAGGGTCAGCGCTGCCTAAACCAGATGTGACCAATGTGTTTCACAACCTCCTGTGGCATCCGTATGCAGCTTTCTGAAGAGGAAGTCTAGCCCCAACTAGACCAGCTCATTACAGTCTCATGGCATTTATATCAAGTGGGCAGCGAGAACAATTTATTCCCTTCCTCTCTGTGGCAGACTTCAGCACGTGCAGGGAGCATAACCTGATCTCCCATCAGTTCTGTCTTCCAAAGGCTAAACATCTCATCTCTTCTGGACATGTACCTTCTAATCTTCCTTTCCCCTCTTGTTTCCTCTCATTTGCTGACATGTGGCCCTCCCTTCCCCATCACCAAGATACCAGCTTAGGCTGTCCAGGAGCTCAGAGAGAGGAGAGGTGACCTGGACTCATTCTGCTTCTCCATCACACTCCACACAGAATTTTCACTTTCAGGGAATAGTAGGACATTGCTGTCTTGCAATTAGACACGCATTATCACAGTTATCAATTGATCAGGTAACTCCTGAGTCACATTAGCTCTGTGTGAGGTAACATGAACAGTTTAAAGTCTCTGACTCACTGGCAGGAAGGGATTACCCTAGCAGAGGTTGTGCCCCTGCTTGTTGCTGTGCTGCTTTCCCACCTCCACCGCGGGCACAGCTCATGTGTGCTGCTGTGTACAGCCTGTGCCACTTCATGCTCCTGCAGCAGGCTGGACGTGCTACCTGAGCTGCTGAGCAATGCCTGCTTGGAAATGGAAACTACTGAGAGGGGTCAAGAAACCATCAATGGACGGCAAGGAGCAGCCATCCCAAAAAGATCTCAAAAGGGAGTCTTTATCTTCAGTCAACAAGGTGGTTGGAGTTACCCACTGTGGGTTTCTAGCTCTGCCCACTAACTATAGAGGTGCCTGATGGCAGTCAGTTTCCCAGAATAGGGACCCCAGGTGGCATGGGGAATCCAGATTAAGTGGAAGCCCAAACTGGTGGATGATCCAAAAGTCTGAGGTTTAATCTCATCATGTTAGCCTTAATCTCATTAATGTTTGTGAAGGAGCAGGTGCGACGGGAAAAGTACCACAGCAGGAAATGAATAATAGCACGTTCAGGGCAGAGATTGGGTAGAGAGTGGTAAATAAACATGGGCAAAGCAGGAGGGAATGATGAACCTGTTCAGATTGCATACTATTAGTTTGTTCTGTGTGACAGGAAACCTGTGGGGTAAAAGCAGACTGCCTTTTGCATGTAAAATGTATATCGTAATGTCCATACCCAAGGCAGGAAAAGTAGGGTTACACAGAGAAATTGAACTTACACTTTTCCTAAACTGGTGGTCCTTGACTTTGCAAATTTTCCTGCTCTAAGCAGAACTTTTTTGCACAAAAAAGTGGGCTGAGGGAGTGCTCTGTTATAGAGGGCTGGGGCTCCCTCGCATATAAGGAATCCGAGTAGGTAGTAGCATCCTTGGGCAGGAGAGCCCTGGCTGTGGGAACATGGGATCTGCTTACTGAGACGTTGGCTGTGTTTCTTTCTTCCCTCAGACCATGGAAAGAACTGCATTGGAGAGCTCTGTGGATTGAGAGTGCATGGGGAAGTGGGAGGCACAGTAGGATGCCATCTTTAATGCTGCCTTGGGATGTGTCTGTGGTCCCTTCCCAAGGCCTGGGGTTTGGCTTCATGCAATGCAGTGCCATGGGCCCAGTGGAGTCCAGTGTCCTGCTGATGTCTAAAACTGATGCAGTTAGACTGACGGATCCCTTTCCATTTTAGCCCCTTGGACGTCTCTCTGGGATGAGGGTGATGTGTGGGAAGGGACCAGAAGGCAGTTTCACAGTACAGGTCCTTAATAGTATTACTGCAGTGCTATTCTTTATGGAAAATACTACTTTGAGGGGTGAGTCTTCAGGGGATACATGAGATGAAGATGCATGTGTCAGCCCAGTCAGACAACTTGAGGGTCAACAGGTTCTCAGGCTACATGTCCCCAGGTGCCCAAGTCCTTATGGGGAGCCACTGTATCTGGGTTCTCTCTATAAGCAAACTGGAAGGAGGCCAAGGAAATTAGTGCAGCGAAACGCTTACCAGGAAGCCAAAGATAAATATTCATGTCTGGATTTGTTTCCCATTGACTTTTTTAATTACATAAGGAAGAGATGATGTCTGTGAAAGAATTCGCCTTCTCCTCCCACAGGATATATAGCGCTTTGATGCATGTCCTTTTCAACAACAGGAATCCTTCTGAAGTGAGTTCCTAGAAAGTCCCTGAGGAAGGGATCTCCGTGTTTTCTATGGCTCAGCTGACAGCTCTGAAGAATGGGATGGCTGAGATTTCCCCTGTGCAGCGGTGGAGCTGAAGGCCTGTTCATCGTCTGCATGACGCTTAGCTCTCTGGTCTGAACTGGCATGGGGGAGCAGAGGGTCCGGTTCTGCCAGGAGGTGGCATTCACCTTTTTATTACTGTATTCATAATTAACCTCACATTTCTTGTACAATTTGAAAAAACTTCTCTCTTTGGCCTTGTCTGCACAAGAATGTTTTAGGTGGGGGCTAACATGGTATGTTTGGGGGACAAAGCTGCCCTGCTGTCTCACACACAGGTGGTTGCCTCCGCCCCCTACCTACTCCTTATGTGGCATCCCACTCCCTGTTCACTATTTACTGGGGAGGGAACTGACTCTCATTTGGTGTCATGGCCTTCAGATTGCAGCTCTGTTCTGTGACGAGCCCAGGTTTGCTCACTGACAGCTATGGCTTGCTTGTGCTTTGAAGGGAAGTCCAGTATTTTGGGGCTTCAGCAGACTGAAACGTGTCTGGGCGTAACACAGCAGCAGATGCTGGATTGCCTGCAGGGTCTGTGAAGTAAAATGAAACAGAGCAACTCAAAGTATCCAGCACAATCCGCTGTAGATCTAGGCTCAAAGTTTGCCACGTGGGCAGCCACATCCTGGTCATGGCCAATGGAGCACGGACATGGCCAAGAGGAGACTTTGGTATACTCAGGTTTCTCTGATATGCCACATGCAAGGAGAACTGTGGGAGTGGTCCTCAAACCCAGCCACAGACAACCTGTCCATGCTGGGAGCAATCCTCTTCCTAGAAGGATGGTGTGCTATGTTGCACCAGAGCTGCTGCTTGGGCGGCGAGGAATGTCGGCTTTTACACCGTGCTAATGCCTCCCTTAATCTGTTGCCTGCTCCAAGGAAAAAAATGAAACCCCAGAATATTTGGTTTCTGTTAGGCATCCAGTCATATAACTACTGGCCAGTAATGTCACTTTTATTCCTCTTGTTCTTCCCCTCTTTTTCTCTTCAGCCACCTGTTCCCAATTCTCCCCATCCCAGTGCTCATGCTCTACTGTAGTTTGGCAGAGCCTTAAACAGGAAAAGGGAGATATTGGTTCTCTCTTTGACCAATGCCCTCCTCTTCAGTTGATATTTAGCTGCTGCAAGGTAAATTGCCCAAACAAATTGACAGGGATATCTTCAGCTTTGGCAAAACATTCCCGATTATTTTAATTGCTATTAATGAGAACACTGACTGCAAAAATATTTTGCAGTGTATTTTGTGCTTGTGTATGGGCAAATACAGGAGGGTTTCTGGTAGACATTTATTTGTTTTTGTCATGCACACTGTGAAGCAATATAGTCCTGCTGGGGCCATCAAACAGGCAACAGCTTCTTTCAATCTTTAAATTCTTATTATTTTAAGAAGCAGTAAGAGTAACAAACTTCTCTCTGCCTTTGAAGGGTCAGCTTGCTGAGTCCTGAGATAGTTGGTAAGCAGGTTCTTGTCACCCTTTCTAACTTATTTTCTTTCCCAGACAGCTGAAAACTGGATCAGGGTCTTCTACAGGAGAGGGAGAAAAATGTGGCAAAATCTCTCATGGTTGCTAAGCTCACATCAGTCTGGCAAGAGCAGGTAAAGGAAAAAGACCTGTTTTCCTGGAGCTGACATGGACTGGTACTGGGACAGTAAAGGCTGAGCTGTGTCTCTGTTGCCTGAGTTCTTGATGTACTGTGGCCCCTTGGATAACAGTGTTATTCCTGTATAAGTATCTGGCATGTGCCTGTTGCAGGGTATGGAAGGTAGGGAAAACTCAACTGCATCCAAGCAGAGTCAGAAAGGCAGTGGGGGGTGGCTGGGGACAGCCTAAGATGTCTTCAAGGAACTGATGAGCAAAGCAATGCAAGGCAGTGTAGTGCAAGAGATGAGGTGGAAACAGACTCCCCTGCTAGGGAGTATTTGCTGTTTCTGCTGACCCCTGGGAGTGTGGGTGTAGTTTTTTTCTCCTTGGCTAAGGTGCACACAGCTCCTTCCTGCTCCTAACCCTAGGAGAACAAAAGCTCTGGGGAGACCCACAGCTATGGAGGACAAGCTCCACCTTCACACCTTCTTGCCTCAAGACACTGAGTCTCACCACAGCCTTCCTACCACTGATGACCCCAGGTGAAGCCAAAGCTCATGGGGATATCCTGGAAGAGCTGGAGCAAGGGCAGCTGGAGCAAGGGCAGTTCACATCCCCCCACAAAGCAGAATGGGGACTGATGGAGGCAGCGCACTTGAACATGCCAGAACCATGGGCTTTTCCAGTCTTCCCCGTCAATATGGACAAAGCTGTATGATGATCGACCAGACTTCTCAGAGTTGTTCTTGTGTCTGGGTCAACACTGAGGCTTGAGGTGGAGAGCAAAGAGAAGGCTATTGAGTCCGATGGATGGTGACAATTCAAGTCAGGAACCTCAGTCATGTAAATATATCAATAACTGTTTTGTTTATGTTGGCTGAAGTACTTCCCTCTCTGAATTGTGGCATTCACCCAGTATTGTGCTTTTCTCAAAACAAACACCCCACTTTCTGGGCAGATATCCCATGGTACAATGTTTTGCCGCCATGCTCTGAGTGTGCTGGCAATGTCATACCGTTGCTATGTCAACAGGCGACGAAGCGGAGCCCTTTCCTCAGCTTTGGGGTTCTGTCCCATCTGCTTTCCCTGCTGGTGTTGTGCATAGCGGCAGGGCAGACCCTGCTCCAGCCCGCATGGGGTTGCTGCCTACCTAGACACTGCTGCCACAGGGCCAGCATCCCGTCATCCACTGACCAGTAAAATCACACCATAAGCCTTGCCAGTGCACATGTGGTCATGATGACTTTCCCAGCTAACTACCATCTAACTGGGGTGGTCAGGAGTGGCCAGAGCCTGGGAAACTGTGGCCATACTTGCTGTTCCAACCCACTGGTCTTCAGCTGTTTGAGGCCTGAAGGGGATACCCCATGGGTTTCTAGGGGATGGATATTTGTTCTTCTCAAGCTCTGCTTATGGTCCTACCAGATACACGTTGTGGTCTGCCCGACCAGTGCACCAGTGCCACCATGCTGCAGAAGCAGTGATCCATGGGAAAAGTCCATTCCCGGAAAGTTCACCCTCTGACTCGAACTGATTCCCCTTTCTCAAGCACACGCTTTCAGAACAGCTGAGGTAGGAGTCTTGGAAAGGTGAAAGAAGCACCCAAAAGGCTCTACCAGGCAGACAGCCATCAAATTCAGCTGGAGGCAGTAGTTGGCTATTCAACTTCCAGTACCTGTGCTCATGGAGCAGGAGAGCTGAACTGGGAGTGGGACAGTGCTATTTGCCCCTTGTGCTGCTGAGGGGTAGTGTTTACACTACAGTAACCTTCCTGTTTGCCACCTGACCTTTCCAGCCTCATCCTCACTCCTTTCTGGTTGACTTTTGACTGTCCTCAGTTAATCTCTTGCCATGCCCTTTCCTTTCCCCTTTCTAGCATATTTGCTATTCAGCAGGTTCACACAGCGATAAATGATTAACCAGCAGATTTGTTGCTCAGTCCCTTATTGGAACGGAGCTAAGAACTCCAGTAACTTCGAACATAAGGTGTAACAGAGAGGCAGGGCTTCTGCCATTACATCAAACAAGCCTTGTCCTGTGCATGAAATTAAAATAATAATAATAGGGAAACATTTTTAAAAAAATCACACTGACTTGGGTAAGGAGCCAGCCACCCCCAGGTGCACTGGGGACAGCGTTATGCATGTGCCACCCTTTCATGGATAACAGGGACATGCTGAATAGCTGTGACAACTTCAGAGCGCTGCCACTGAGACTAGCAACCACATGTCTCAGCAGGGAGGTCTGCAAGGAGGCATCCACACCTTCCCGCCAGCCCCCCATGGATCAGCCTTACGGAAGGTCTTGGCTGGGCTCGCTCAGGAGGTAAGACAGGGCTTGAGCTGGCACAGCAGCCAGCTGAGCTCCGTTGATGCAGGACGATGAAGTAGGTGCCACGCAGGTGAGGGAAGATCTGGCAATGCAGAGAAAAGATCCTCTCCAAGGTGACCTCCCTCCCTCCAGAGGCATCCGGAGGGCAGCTGATGGGAAGTGGAAGGCATTGAGCTGCTGGTGCCATTGCACCCCAGCAGGCAAGGAAGAGCTGGGAAAAGAGAAAACTTCCCCTTGCAGGGTGCTTTCCTCCCTCTAACAAGGTAAGCTGACAAATGACTCAATTATATACTGAAGAACAATGAAATAAATGTTTACAAGGTGCCTTTTTAAACGCCAAGAGTTATAAACCAGTGAGTGGAAGAAAGCAGGACTCAAGATTCCCCGGTGCCCAATTCAGGCAATGCTTAACTACTAGACTGTGAGGTATTGGAAGGGTTCCAGTTCCTCTTCTGGCAGCTCTCCTCCCAAATCACAAGCACAATTTTTCTTTTTCATTCAAAGAAATAAATAAATACCATCCTGTGTTCTGTGTGAGTGCCTTGAATGGAGAGGAGAGGGGAAAGGAGTAACAGCACTTTTGGATACCATGCCTGTCTTTCCAGGCTCTTCCAGGCGCTGGCATTTACGTAGGCCCTTCCCTGGTTACAGGCATATATATAATTAGCACAGCACATTATGCATTGCCTTCCTATTTGCTGGCACGTTCACCTCTCTGCAGGACAGCACAATGCCCGAGTGCCACTTATGTGCTATCGCCAGCCTCAGCTGTCCCATGTCCCCAGGTCAGACTCCTGGAGGTTTGCCTTAGTGAGCACAGGCACGGAGAAGTAAGGTAATTGGGGCAGGGGGGCTTATTTGCCTTTCAGTTTTCAGGCTGCTGCTTTTCACGTTGTCAAGTTTTTCTCATCAGCATAGGTGTCTGGAAATGGGCTTTACATAAAAGTTGAAACTGGTACATTATAACAAGACTTATGGAGCTTGAGTTGGCAGGAAACCCATTTCCCTTCCACCCAGGTAAGGGAGCACTAGGAAGGTCCCTCCTCAGCCACTCCATGACACATTATGTGTGACTGCGTAGGGGAGATGGAAGCAAAAAGGGATCCCCTGGGCAGCAGTGGGCAAAGCTGTGCAGCTGCATTACACACCTCGCCCACCTAGGTGTGTAATTCCTGATCAGGGTAGCATGAACTGGGGGTTCCTGCCCCCTTATCCTTCTGTGGCTGGTCATAGTCCCACCAGGTGCTCCTGATGGGTGTGTGGAGTCCCTGCAGAAATGTGCTGGAAGATCAACATATTTTTCCAAGGGGTTTTCAGATGACTTTTGCAAGCAGGGGCAGTATGAGAGACATCAGCACACAAGCACTCGACACCCAAATTATGGGGAAGCAAAGCACAGCTCAAGAGTCGAAGAGGGAAAAGGAGATGAACATACGATCAGGTTCTTTGGTTTAGAAACTCCAGCAGCTCCTTTTGGGATATGGACTCTCCTCCTCAAGCTTACCTGAGCAGCACCATAGGAATTTGCTAGCTGGGGACAATCATGGCTGAAAAAACAGTGGGAGATGCAAATGTGCTCTGTGTGGGGTTGGGTGTTTGGTGCTCCTCTCTTCTGCTCCCTCTAATCACTGGCCGTAAATCAGGAAAGTAGCTTGAGAAGGTTTTACTCCCAATAAAGGCAAGTGATGTATGCAGGCTATTCCTTCCCCAGCCACCAAAACTCTGAGGTTAGTGCAAGGGGTTTTACCTGCTCTGCTGGAGTAGCTCAGGGCTGGCATCAGCTTTGAAACTATTCAGAAATTCAGGACAGCAAAGAAGCATGAGCCTTTGAGACAGAGGGGAGAGCACTGGAGCTTCTGGACATGTCTGCTGTTTACACTGCTACTGTACTTGCCGACTCTGAACCTAATAACTCAGCCTCTGCTTGCTGGCCGACTGCTCTAACAACTTAGGAATGATACGCAAAGAGCAGGGCACAAAGGCTGCTGCTGCTGCTGAGCTGCCCAGCGGGACCACAGTGCCAGCAGAGCTCTGCGGGGGAATGGGAGCAGGGTACGAGCATGGGGGCAGGGGTGGGAACTTCTGCAACTTAAAAAAGTGGGCATTAGGTTGTTTAAACCCTTAATGGGTTTAAATGGGTCTTTAAGAACCCAAGACTTATTTTCAAAACCAGGTAGGCCTTAGAAATCTCCCTGCTGAAAGCCTTAGAAACCTCTCTTGCTGAAAGCCCTCCCCCTAATTCACTTCTGAAATGCAGGTTTTGGGTCTGAAGTCACTTTGTCACCCCTGGAAATGGCTTCTCTTTCATGGTAGTTTGCATTCTCTGGAGGAAGGAAGAACTAAAAGAAAGGTCTCAAATGCTCCATATAGAGACACAAGATTTTTGCATCATCCTTCCTTTCCCCCAGGTTTCCTCACAAACGTGGGGATTCTACCAGTCCCCTTGCAATAGAAAAAGCTTATTCTCATTTCTGGGTCTTTCAGCATTAGACGTGTCTCCTAATTTGTAGATTGTGGTTGTAGGTAATAATCCTTTATTCGAAAAGCAGTCAAGAGCACCAACCATGCGGTGGTAGATAGTTGAAGACTTCGTAACAGTTTCAGTGGCATGGCCATCCCCTTGAGCTGCTCCCATCACAAACTGTAGCTCTCCCCTACCTCCCCTTCCCACACCTGGGTGAGCTGGCTCGGCTTTGCACGTGATCGGGCACCAAGCAAAAATAACGGCATACCTTTGCATGGCAGAGCCTCCTTCTATCAGGGTGACTCAGCAGGGCAGCCATGCATTCCTGGGCAATGTCCTGGAACAGACCGCCTCTTCTTTAGACTGCATTGGGTTTGGGGTGGGACTTGGGCCTCTGGAGCAAGGTTGGTGCCAGAGAACAGCTTATCCTTAATTACATTTCCACGATAGGATTCAGCTGTGGAAGAACAAACACTGGTGAATTCAAGGCGATAGGGCCAATTTCCAGGAGAGGTAAATCAGAGAACTGGGAAACTGAATTTGAGCATAAGTTTTGCAGAGATAGAGATTTCATCATCTCAGAAATAGCCCTGGCAAAGCCCCAGCAGACAATGTAGCTAAGTTATTCTGTGGCTTTTGTGTTCTTTCATGTGGCTCCTGGATAGCTAAAGCCTAACCACAATTATAGTCATTTTATTTTAAGGAATCACACAATGGCATGACCATCTACTCAGACATTTTGGGTGGCCCCTAAGAGAGGCATATTGGTGGCATTTTCCGTCATTGGCATCATGGGATGGCAAGTTTCCTGCAAAACTATTGAGTGCTAAGCCAATAGTTTGGTTTTTTTTAAATGCTTGTAGTCAAACCTCTGGCAGCTCTTTTTTTTTTTATAAACTTTCTATATTCACTATTTATATCTTTTTGCAGATCCTAGGGCAATGCTTTGAGGTTCTGGAGGCTAGACAGTGTTTGGGATGCAGGAGCAATTGTTAAAAGCATATCTGGGGGAGTGTTTGGGCGCCTGGCAGAAAGTGGGAAGTGTCCGGGAGTTCATTTTTCGGAATCGCTCTCCAAAGGCGCCAGTCTGCCTGTTTGCAACATTTCACCCAGTTTTGCAAATCTGACAGCTATCTGGCCAGCGTTACGTGTTCTGCCACAAAGTTTTGCGAAACATCCTCTGTCTCTTATCGAAACAACAGGGTAGAGTTCTGCTTGTGGTAAAAGTTCACCACACTGAACCAGAAAAAAAAAAAAAAAGAGAATTTTGGGATGGCTCAGCACCTAACTTTTTAGTGAAGCTGAACTAATTTGCAACACCTGAGGATATCATGATTGTTCTGTAAGTCTGTTCTGCAGATTTCCAATGCCCACTAACTTCGGTGCTGACTTTCAGGGGATGTTCCCCCTCACCACACTCTGATAAGCTGAAGAGCTAATGATCTTCCATCTGTCTTGCTGTGGCCATCAGCACACTACTGCATTCATAATGACTCGTCAACTCTTAATGGCTCAGCCTGAGCTCTCCTGCTTACAGAACTCACTGTGTGGTGGTGTTTGTTGTGGGGTTTTTTTGTTTTGTTTTGTTTTTTAAAACCATCTCTCAACTAGCCAGACCGATTTCTTCAACATGTGTTTGCACACATTGGCAGATGTCCTCCTAAGTACTGGTTAGGACATTGACACTGCAAGCCGTAAATGCCCATGTCCCAGTTTCTCTTTCCCGTTGATACTAGTGTAATCTAAGTTTCACTTCCAGTAGATGTCATGGTGTGAGGTGGAGAAAAAAAGGAGACAACAGAGGTGAAGCTTGGCTGTTTCTTGTAGGGACAGCTCACACATGAGTTATGGACCATCAGAGACAAACGGTGCCCTTGAGCCCAATGTGCGAATTCTTTTATCATCCAACCACTCTGACCTTCCTGATTCTCCCACTCTCAGTCCCTATGCTGTGATTTATGTCCTTGCTCCATTGTGTCTATCTGTTCTCTGGGACAAGTTTGTAGAAATTATGGAGAGTTTACCACAACCAGGGCCTAATCTTCACCTCATCTTTGCAAAACGCTCCTGAAAAATAACAACGATTGTGTTAATAAACTTCATAGCACTTGGGAGGATGTAGATGTAGATAGTCCTTGCAGTGTATAAATCTGTCCCAGAGTGGAGGTTGGTGATTATGGAAGAAGTCATGGTCTCCATTGTCAGGTGCCTCACTGACAGCCCCCATCCATCTGACTGCTTGCTTGGGGTTCCCCAGTGCTCCAAGAAGATGAAGAGCTTCTTCAGAGATCTTAAACTACAATCCTCTTTGGACCCACCTCTCAAGAAGTGTCAGACCATAAGCTGACAGGGATGCCCAGGGTCCTGGAGTTCTCAGGCTTACTCAACCACGGCCCATATTTGCAGTGCACAAGCATGCCCTTGATGCCCTTGGGCAGAGGGAGGCAATGAGCAATCCCTCCATGAGCAATCCCATGGCTGTTACCTGCTTTCTGCTTCCGCACAGAACTATAGAGTTGGTGCAGGAGAACAAGTGATGCTTCAGTCCCTGGCTAAATCCAGAAGCCTGTCTTCAGCAGTGGGGTGTCCGAAATCAGACAGGGCTCTGCTTAGCAGGCGCCCATGGGGAAGCAGCGTGCAGTCCAGCAGGGTTGCTCCTTGGGTGCATTCTGTGGTTCTCCATCTCCTCTTTCACTAGTTCACATCTCATGTTTGCCAGGTACCAAATGACACTTGGGGCCCCCGGCTAACTCTGCCCCTCTCTGTCATGCCTGCTGCCATGAGATGGGTGTAGGTCTAATTCCACCCTCTGATCTTGTGCTAACAAGGCCACTCTGGATCACTATTCCCTCAAGTTTCTTTGAATCCATTAAATTTCCACCGAGCAGGATTCAGTGAAGTCATTTCCCTCTCCACAGGGAAAAAGGAGGTGATTAGTTATTGTAAAACAGTGCCTGAGATAGTTGTCATAACCACATTTGCATCCCGAGGGTCCTGATGAGTGAGATTTGTCCCTCTCAGACAGGACTTTAGATATATAAAATAAATATATATTGAAAAACCAATCCCTGTCATCTGTGTGACTAGCTAATGGGAAATCTTGTGACTTCTAAATGGTATAATTCTTCTGTAATATCTAGTTATATGCAGCAGAGAAACGCAGAGAACTGATGCAGTGTTCAGTCACATCCCATCCTTCCCCTGCTCCATAGAGAAACTTTGGAGGTTCCTCTGCTTTCATCCCCATACCTCAGTGTTTACAAGAGGTAGAAGAGCTGTCAGTGGGAGGGGGAAGCAGCTGTGCTAGGACATTGTGCATTTGCTGACAGACAGGGAACCACTCGTCTCCTTCTGCATGAGGAGCCAGAAGCATGTGCTTGTCTAGCATGATCATCCCTTGAAAATTCAGTTTGTGTCAATTAGCAAACCTCAGAGCAGGCCAGTATGGACAAGAGGCCTGGATGATGATAGATGGCATTCTTTTGCCATGCAAACAACAAGAAGTCAGCAGCCAAAAGCCATCAAGCCTCTGCTGAATCATCGATGAATGCCATTCAGGCTTAATGCGGTGTCTGGAGCAAGACAAGTCGGCTCTTCAGAGCCACTATGGGAACCGTCTCTGTGTGTCAGCACAGCGATGGCCCACTGCGTACATCCCTCTAATTCAGGTGGTGAATGCGATGCAGACGAGCAAGGCTCTGCCGGGCATCAACAAGGGGATACAGGCAAAAGTCATGTCTGTTCTCCAAGGTAGTCAGTGCTGATCCGACGTCAGGGAATGACAGCAGGGAGCTTTTCAGCAATTTAATTCTGTGGAGACTGGCTAAAAAGGTAAGGCCTCTTCCTCTGACGAATGTCTGGGAAGAACGCACAGCTGGATCTGGATGTGGGACCCTGGAGCTTCAGTGCTTTTGTGCAATGAGTGAGATGGAGCTGTGCAGTTCCTGCTGCGATGAATTGGCACCATTCTGGGAAATTATTCAGGTGTACTGAGGTGTAAACAATCTCTTCCTGAAGGAGGATCCCAGGAAAGAACCGGGGTGTCGAGTCTTGATCTTCCCTCAGAGTTAGGACTGGACCATACAAGGTCTGAAAGCAAACTAAGGGTGGCTCAATTGAGATAAGACATTTCTGAAGCTTATTAGCAAAGAACACACTAGAGGGACACAGCAAGCACTGTCTGTTGTGGATACCTGTCTGGCTCCTGCATAAATAAGTGCATTTATTTATATATGTTAAGACCCTTTGCTGTAGGTAAAGCAACCAAATCTGAATGCTCAGTCATACCTGCTGCAGGGAAAGGGTACATGCAAGAGGAATTTGAAGGCAGTTCTTGCTGCCAAGGAAAGATGAAAGGATTTTAGAAAGAGAGGTTGTGAAAACAAGTAGTACTGGAGAGTTTATCCATGCATAAATGAGATGGAGCCTGAAGTGACGGAGAGTCCCCATTGCTTCCTTAAAAACAAAAGGATGAAACAAAAAGAGTGGCTGAACAGGATGTAAGGCAAAACCCAAGATCTAATAAAAACTGCTAGCAGTCGGAGAGGGAAGGAAAAATGTCAATGTGCGCAAATCAGCTTTGATTTGACGCTTACTCCAATGTCCGGCTACGGAGGGATAAGCTTGCAACCCTCCCCCTCCAAAAGAAATGGAGCATGCTCCCAGCTCTCTGGGTCCGTGCCAGACTGTGAAGTTCATTTTCAAAGGCAAAGCTGACGCGGAGACATTTGACAGGACTCATGCTTCTAAATCACGTGGATGCTTTTGTAAACAATTACTTCTGGGTGTACTTAATATCTCCACTATTAATCGGGTTGCGGAGAGTTAAAAGCCCATTAATGGCATTAACAAATGCTGTTTAACTGGGCTGAATTGCAAATGCAAGTTTAGGCAGAGAACAAATACAATGTGACTTTGGAGGAGCAGAAAGCCAGCCAAAAATCCCCATTTCATCTTGAAAAAAAACCCAAACCCGCAAAACAAACATCTATTAATCAACCAAAACACACATCCTATGGGAAGGGAGGAAAAACCTTGGCAGATGTGATACTGAAAGAACTTGTGAGTGCATTGGTTAAAGCCAGATGTGGGGCTCGGCAAATGGAATGTAACAGGTGGGCCAATACGTGAAGCAGATTTGATAAGAACTTGACATGCTGTATGGCCACAAGGACAGAGTTTGGTCATGCAGGCACGAAGAGCGGACGAAACAGGACCAGGAAGTTATGATCTTGCTCTGAAATCAGTGGCCTGGTGAACGAGGGAGATGGTGATAACCTGGATGGTCTCCAAAGCAAAGCAGTGGTGGGGACTGAGGGCCTGGAGGAATCATGCAAGCCTGTTTGGATTTTCGAAGAGTGCAATGGGGAAACAACCCGAGCCTACTTGGTTTGGCCATGTATTGGCTGGCTGTGTTTGCAGGGGCATGTCACTACCTGTTCACACTTACTGGTTTCTGAGCAGGCAGGACAGTGTCTTTAACATGGTACTTGCTTGTATGCAAAGGTATAAAAGGGGATGAAATGAGGTTGAGGGAAAAATGTAACCTCAATATTGAGGGAAAAATTAAATGGTGAAATGCATAAGAATATGAGTATCTCCCCAGGCTCTTTGCCTGGGGCTTTCAAAAACAGATAGTGGCATGTGTCCTATAAAGTCCAGTTCTATACTGTTGCAGAGGACAAATAGGTAACCAAATAAGTCTTTTCTAATTATGTTATCTTCATAATATTTCAGCTATTTGGGCACTTACTTTTATATTATCAGTGTCCTTATTACCTCTTCATAATGACATTAAAACCAACTAAGGTTGGAAACATGAAATGTTCAGAAATACGAAATGTTGATTGCTCTTCATGCCTTAATTAAAACTTTTATATGTATCTGCATTGTATCACAGTCACAGGATTGTCACTGTATAGGACAGATTGTCACTGTGCTCACTGGGTAACTGCTCAGAATTCTTCTTACCCTCATCACTTGACCTCAGACCTTATTTACTAAACACCACTTAAGCCCTGCCTAGAACACAAACAGATTACATTTCCTCATGGGCTTTCCTGTGACACTTTCACTCTAAATCTGACCAGTTCACAAATTTGAACAGATTTCCCCTTACCACAAACCTTATGAAAAGAGGAAGGAGCTAGTAGCACTTCCATTTTACCAAAGTGGAACAAAGATAAAGACATTTGATTTGGGATCAGTAACTCCAGCTGTTCACTTTACAGTTACACAAGGTTTCTTTTTTTTGGTTTTGTTTTGTTTTGGTGTGTGTATGTGTATTCTCTGTATGTTTAGATGTTGGCATGTTACTTATATCCACAGAGAATTTACCCTCCAAGTGACTATTGTGAAATACAAAGTTGCAGATACATAACAAAACCAATTGTTTTCTGTGAATGTGAGCACTGGGTATTCACTGAGGGAAAAGAACAAGAAAAAGAAAAATACAATGTGTTGAGAGGACCAGGGACGAGAATGGTGTGTGGAAAAGAACATCTAATATTGTGGAAGGTTTGTGAATAAATAAAACGAGCACTTAACAACCTCTTTGGGAAGGACATGGGGTTGAGACGACAGAAAAAAGGTAAGCTAAACAGCCCCTGGAATATCCCTGTGAGCAGGTTTTGATGCTGAAGCCTTCCAAAGTGGAGAGAGAATCACTGGCAATCCTATGATGGCTTGATACAAACTGCCTCTGGAGCAACATACATCCTTGGCTGAGAGGGTGGGAGTGTGGAGCAGAGAATTTCTGAGGATTTCTTGAACCTCTAGCACCAGGGACTCCCATAATTTCATGTTGAAGGCACAGCTCCCAGCAACTTCGCTTGCAATGCAGAACGCTCAGCACTTTTGCCAGTCTGGCCCCAGGTGTCTGTAGCTTGGCAAACAAAATGGGAGGTAGTGGCCAACTTTGAAAATGCTTACTTAAGTGATTTGCCAGTAGCACACAAGGACTCAATGGCAGGAACAGGATGAGGCAGTGTTCAGCACATTAGTGACCAGATCGTCTCTTCTCCACCTCCAATCCCCATCCTCATTTCCTACACACCCCTCCAGCTTGGCAATAAAGGTTGAAGGGGTTCTGTGGGAAAAAAAACAACAAAACGCTACGTGATCATGTAATTAAAGACCGTGCTATAGCACACAGGCACAAAGGAGATGAATTAATACTGTATTGAAAGCCTCCGGACCAGCATTTCCTCATTTTGCTGTGCAGAATGTTCCTTTAACATAGTTCTCCATATGCTATTGCACAGGCTTAGGGGGGTGGGGAGGAGGACCACAAGTCTCTTTCCTCTTAGAGAATGTGCAGTGTGGAGACAGGCTGACCCTGGCATGGGTCACTGGGGAAGAGGGACCTGGAGATTTGGAGCCCTCTGCCACCTGAGATGACAATGGGTAGCAGTCCAGCAGACTGCAAGGACAGGAGCGCACTGGGCTTGGTGTCAGAGCCTGGGCTGCAAAGTTCTCCTGTGGCTTTAATGCTCCTGCTCTATCACTTCGATCCTGAGTGATGTACCCCCATGTACCATGATACACCCTGCCTCTGCCTTGTTCCTTCTCTCACTCACACCCCATCTCCTCACAGGTCTGGCTGGTGCCTCAGGCCTTTTTCATTCCTACTCCCCAACTCCTTCTAGTTTGTGTCTCCACTTACCTCTGCCTTCAAAGGCAGAGTAGGTACAGTCCTCTCACAGCTGGAGATCTCAGC
>NW_010231483.1:119335-140292 GCF_000690775.1 Eurypyga helias | reverse complement strand
CAATCCTGCTCAATCCTCATGTCCCCTTGCAGGGACACGTGTGTGCACCTGCATCTCCTGCATGGTGACACAGAGGAGCTGGAAGAGATGAGGCACCAACCCAGGAGAGATATCCAGGAAACCTTCAGGGAAAAGCAGTGCTTGGTTTGACTCTTCTGCAGACAATACACAAATATTGGCTTTTCGGAGGCTTATACGGTGGCCAAACAGGGGTAGGTTGTAAGGAGGCTGCCAAGAGCACATCCTTGGTAGGAGGGCAGCCCTGTATTTGGGTGCATGCTCTGAGGCATGGGAGTCACAGACCAGTAAGAATGTTTCACCATGAGGGAAACAATGCATTTTTTTTGTCCTTGTTCTCAGAAACAGCCGCACCACTTAAGCAGAAATGCAAAAACAAATGAACAAAGCAAAATTAGCTCGAGGCGGACACGCAGCGTGGGGAATTGCAGGCCAGATGGTTAGTGTGACAAAGTTATAAGTAACTGAAAACAGCCTTTTAATAATAAGTATTAGGCAACTTCAGCATTAGGTGGTACCACCTCTGCTGAAACTCTTTCTCTTCTTCAAGACGGCTTTTCCAAATTCAGCACACCAGCAAATTCATGGAAGCAGCACAATGACAGAGCGAGAGAAGCCCTGTGGTGTAGCTGTTGCTGTTACATCATGAATGTGTCAGAAGACAGCAGATGCCTTTCCACCACTCGTCCTGCTGCCGGGTCCTGCTCCCTTCTCCTCCTCTTGGCCCCATCCCCTGGGCCTGCTGCCTTCTCACCCAGCCCGAGGCTGGTCCCTCGGTGCCTGTCTCTTCCCGCTTGCCTCAGCTGCCTGTTCAGCCTCCCGAGCCACCTCCTCCTTCCCTGTCACACTGCTGGCTCTGGCAGCATCAGCTTGGAGCCCACACTAATAAGCCCGGCAAAGCTCCTTACCTTGGCTCCCTGCCTCCCTTCCCCTCTGCTGTCAGTGTGCCTCACTGGTCTTTTGGAGAAATCTCTCTCTTCCTAATCTACTGTAAAGCTAAAGGGAGGGGGCCAAAATCTCAGCTCCTGAAAATTGCTGCTGCTCTGTTGACTTTGGAACTGAGGCTGGGTTATGGGTCTGCTGACTTTAGTGGGATGGCACTGCTTCACATCACCCAAGGATGAGACTTGCTTTTGTCGGTGGACCAGTGCCAGCTTGCACCAGAAGAAAATCTGTCTTGTTACCTTAGGTTTCAGTGTGACTGTGCTGATTGGTGTCGGAGGGTGAGCCGACCCCTGACTCCAAATGAAAGCAGAAGTAGCTAGCCATAGCTATGTATGACCTTGTCCGCTTCACCTGCTTTCTGCTTCTTTCATCCCAGAATCATGTGCATGCACAGGGAGTAAGTGTGTACATGAGTTTTCAGTTGTTCTGTGCACTGATGCTTGTTCTATTTAGTTCTTGGAGGATTCCCCTGTCTCAGGAGATGCAGCACACGATGCTTTTGCTGTTTGCATGAGTTGTTCCTGCTTGTTCCACATCATCAGGTTATGTGCTGACAAGTGGAGCATATGCTCTCAACAACGTGTCTGCTGTGACTAAATCATATCCTGGGTCATCAATTCAAGGCTCACAGCATGCCCTTCCAGTTTCTGAGGGAACTGTTGTCTGCCTGCATTGTTTATAACCCTTGGGAGACTTGGGCAAACCAGGACAACCATGTGCAAGACCTAGCACTGTTTTCTTAAGCTGTGCAACCATTTGCTTTCTTACCTCCATTGCTCTCTGCATGCACTACAGGCATCTACGCAGTCATGCAACATGCTGGGTGAAGTAGAGCTCCTGAGTCACCACCTGAAGCATCTGTGTAGAACCTGGTTGCTTTTAACACGCCCTCAAAAATGCAAGCTAGACCAATATCCATACATGCTACAAATGGTTAAACTTTCTGTTTTGTCATTCTGCCTTGGCAGCGTTTGGGAAGTCATTTCACACAGGTAGTGAAAATCTTCTCATGAACTAATGGACACAACATGTATGAGGGCCAGAACTTTAAATTTATCATTTTAAGGTCAATGTCTGTAATAATGAGGATATTTATTTATTTCTTGTTTGGCGTTGTGTTTTGTTTTTTGGTTTTTTTTTAACTGAAACTTCATTTTGTTTAATTGAAATCTTTCCTCACTCCCAACTTCAGTAAGCTCATGCTGAAATAATTCCTGATAGTGACAGCTCTGTCCCAGACAATTATATCATCCGTAGACACTTCAGTTCTTACAGGGTTTATAGAATCTGTGCAGTGAAATGTTTTGGAACCCGCCCAGTAAATATATTGAAGGTGTTCATCCCTGAGTTTTCCATGCCAAAGGAGATCTGAAAAACCTATCAGTCTATCTAATCTGCTAAAGAATTTGGCTTCCACGAACTGAATCAATATTTTGGTACAAGTAGAAATTTTCTCTTTACGTCTTCCTGTTCCAGGGGCCATTTAAGGCTGAACCAACTATGCTCTCCTCCATAATTAGAAAGGAGCAAGCTTGCTTGAATCCCCTTCTGTTTTGCAAATACTGCCTCTTACTGTCATCCAGTATCTCCACGGCCTTCCACTGCAAGGCTCCAGCAATGTTTTGGATTGTCAGGATCTGATTTTCCATGACACCTTCGTCTTCACTTGGATTCCAGAAGCGCTTTGCCATGACTGAGGTTTCACTCTCCCAGATGCCATCCAAAAGTGTAATGAGAGACCATCTCGACTCCCATTACATTACAGATCAACAAAGAGAAATGAACTATTCCCATTTCTGTTTCTGTGGAAGGAGCAAGTGTTGGCTCCCTAGTTCCTGAGTCCTGTAACCATAAAGTCAGCTTTCCACCCTGTCTCCTTGAGCTTGCTTTACCAGAAAACCATTCTTTCTTTGAGTGAAACAGCATCAGAGATTCATGGCTTAGGGTTGTCATTTCCTTCTTTCTCTTCCTTCCTTCCTTCCTTCCTTTTTCTTTCTTTCTTCTTTTTTTCTTTTCTCTTTTCTTTTCTTTTCTTTTCTTTTCTTTTCTTTTCTTTTCTTTTCTTTTCTTTTCTTTTCTTTTCTTTTCTTTTCTTTTCTTTTCTTTTCTCCCTTCCCTTCCCTTCCCTTCCCTTTTCCTCTCTTCTCCAGACATCACACCCATCCTACTGGAGGACCCTCTGTTTTATACTTCCAGCAGAATGCACAGCTTGCAATCATTAAAAAACGATGGGGTATCTTCTGGGTGATTGTTAGAGGGAATTACATTCTGGCAGCCTGTAAAAGGCATGTGGATGCTCTGATATTTTATATTCTTTTCCTTTCTCTTTGCTATAGCCATTTCTCTTCTTTTTGCAGGGCATTTCTCTCTTTCCAGTAGTGTTTGTGCCTATACCCTACTGAGTTCCCAGTCTAAGATCATCGCTTGCAGTTGTTGAAACTCCTGGTGGAAGCAAATGGAGTTACTGCAGACTGACATTGCTGTCTCTACAAACATCATCTGAGTCCAAATCTTGCCCCGTGTAATCTCTACATCTCAAAGGGACCTCCTTGTTCTTTTTTTCTTCTTTGATTTCATTAGTGTATGGGAAAAGATTTCCAACTGATGTAAATAAGTGTGAGTTCACTAAAGTCAATGGATATAAATCAGTTTATACCATCCAAAAATCTAATACAAGGTCTACAGGGAAGGAATCTGTCTCAAACTCAAAACACTCTTTTTTGAAGTGTGTAGAATTCCCCTTTGTTTCTTGATAAGTGTGTTTTATTTTCCTTCATATCTCCTCTCCTCTCCTCTCCTCTTTTCTCTCACCTCTTTTTTTTTCTCCTCACCTCTCCTCTCCTCTCCTCTCCTCTCCTCTCCTCTCCTCTCCTCTCCTCTCAAAAAAACCCCTAAAAATCAATGATTTAAAAAGTGCTGTGCCTCTTTTTTCCTCACTCACAGTGCAATTTGCTGGCTTAATAATTTCCCAAACCTTCCTGTGTCACTCCTAAGTTTCAGAGCCACTGTTGGGGCTTCCCGTCATGGTTATGCCAGTCTGATGACAGCTATTTAACTTGTGTGGCTTCTTGCTCCATACCATCAGACAGGCTCATCCGATCCTGAAAAACAATTTTTCGCTCTGCATCATTGTGCACGGTAACTTTATTTTCAATGAATGACTGATTTGGGGTTGACTCATTTAGGAGAAGAAAAGTAAACAGCATCTTCTTTTGCTTAGGCTGCCTGCTCCTTCCCTTTCCTGAGCTCAGGAAAAGCCAAAAGGCTGCTGGGGCTGCAGACCCTGCCCCTCCAGTCAGTCTCTCTTCACCTCTCCAGCTGTGCTCTTACCGATGTGTGTGTGGGTGCGGATGTGGCATGGAGAAGCATAAAAACTTTGTCAGGACCAAAAAACAAGGCAGCCCACTGAATTAATACATTAATCTCTTGCCCAGAATGTGGCAGGTCTGTCCATTCCTGTTGAAATGGACCTATGGTCAGGATACGGAGGCTCTGGATGGAAGGGGGTGCAGAGAGACGCCTTGTGGGGAAAGGTACCTCTAGGATTTACCAAAACATTAATGAGATGCTAATTTGTTATACTCCCTGCTCACACAGTGAGTGAAAAACATCCTTCACAAAGCAACAGTGTGAAGACAGATGACCAAAATGCTACACAGCATGGAAATGAATTGTCATCCTCGTGCTGAAGCTCTCCTGCCACCTCCTGCACGCAGCAAGATGAGGATACGCTGGCGTTAAAGGTAGCACAGAGAAGTTCGTATTGCCTCCTACCACCACCTATTTACCATTCTCTGAATCAACATCCCCCTTCCTTGGCTCCAAAATTAAGCCACAACTTTAAACTCGGAATGTTTAAAGAACCAAGGAGGGGAGGGAATAAGTGTCTGGGCCATTCTTCAGAAGCCCTGTGTAAACACTGAGTGACCCATTCCTTGTTCTTTTCCTAACCTGGCTGAACTCTGGAAGCAAGCAATAAACAGCAAAGGTTAATTAAATCCATTTCTAAGTTTAACACCCCTGGCTCCCCACCCTATCCTAACCAGACTTTGGGGTCTGTGTGTTATGAGCAAATATAACCTGGTTTGAATTCCAAAACATGATTTCAAGCTTCCTTTAGAGACAAAGAAAACTGATTTCTATATGCTGAAATGAGTCATTCAAGACAGGGAACCTAATTAGGGTTGCAGCAGCAGCTAATTTCCCCACCAAAAAGAAATTTTGTGCACTAAAGAATGAAGTGCTACTTCCGGGCAGCAGCACCAGGCACTCAGTGTAATTATAATTTATATGGCCCTCACTGCTGTAGTAGTTAAGTGCTTGACAAGAACCGAGGGATTTACTCTGAGGTAGGGAAACGTTTTCTTCTCTTTTACAACCAAGAAACCAAGGTGCAGAGAGATGAAATGACCTGCCCCAGCCTGTTCAGTGGATCTGGCCAAGCTGAAATTAGGTCTCCCTAAGCCCCTCACTCATGCTCTGAGCGAGAGCTTTAGATTCTGCTTTTACCCTTGCCTCTGCCCTGCCTGCAGTCCTGAGAAACTTTGATCCTTCTTTCGGGTAGGGCAGTGAGGGGAAGGAACAGCCTTCTCCTCTGCGGCAGGGCCAGGTTTCCCTAGTTCAAAACCCAGACTATCTGAGTCACCAAGTTCCCAACAAGACATAGCAAAATATCTCCCAGATTTCAGAAGGTGAAGGGCTCAGCCTCCAGCCCTCCAAGGATGCCAGGTAGATTTAGCTGTATCACACCCCTTTTCTGCAGAACTCACGCCTGACCCGTACCTGTCACCATTCAGATGCATCACCAGGATGCCAGGTACCCAAGCAGGATTACATCTGAGTACACCCGACTTGCAGAACTATATCGTGGACTGCCCTCTCTCCTTTTTTTGGCTCTCCAATAATTATATAATTCAAAGTTTCCCTGCATGTCCAAGAGGAACATTAGTTCTTGCAAAAGAAGCAGCAGCACAGAGCTGGGTCATCTTTGGGAGAGGGTTAGAAATGCTGCTTTGTTTGACTGAAAATCTCTTCTCTAGGAAAGCAAAAGCCAGGCTGCAAACCTACAGAAGAAAGTCTCTTTTTTCTCAAACCAAGACACTTGGTGTCTATGCTGGGGTGCCAGCACTGGCCAGAATTCCTTTGAGGCTGGCAGAGGCTGCAGAGTTTACCACTGGCCCTGAACTACATTTTGAGCTGAGTGAGAAAAAGTCAGATCTGCTCAGCAGTGGGGCTAAACCTCCTGTGAATCCAGCCTCAGGGCCTCAGTTGCTGGTGCCGGTGCCAGAGAGCTGGGAGGCTGGTGACAGGGCTGGGGGCTTGTCTCCAGCAGCTCTGGTCTAGCGGAGGAACGTGGGACTGCGTGGCAGTTTGGCATAGCATGGAGGGTCCCATCAGCCAAAGAGCTTAGTGCTGCCTGAGGCTTTCCGCCGGGCCCCAAATCCTCTCTCTGTCTTGGGGGCTTTGCTCAGGCTTGGAGGTCAGCCTGAAGCAGCTATGTGCAGTTTCACTTTTGCGGTAAGAGGATATCTGTGTTGCAGGAAGCTCTTACAATAACTCTGTAAACATGAATGAACATGTTTCCCTGATAATGTCAAGCGAAAAATCCCATATTTTTGTCTTCCTTAATGAGCAATTCTTGCCCTTCAGTGTCTCTGACCTGGAGCACATGTTATTACTGTCGGGTGACAGTGCTGTAATCCCATTCTTATACTTGATTTATGAAGGCAGGGCCTGGGGCTGCACAGGGTCAAGGCCCCGTTACGCTAAACACTGTACGAGCTCTTAATGAGGGAGAAAGTCTGCACCTCGGAGAGGATGGGCAAAAGGTGGGAGAGAAAATGAAGGCATGGCGGCTGAACCTGGAAGGGAGCTGACATCTCCCGAATCCTGGAGTAACAGCCCAGCTGCTGACTTTGTTGCCTTATAAATTATCCCAACTTTCCGGCAGCTCTGCCGTGGTTCTAGCTCTGGCGCCAGAAGAGCCTAGTATTTTGCATTTTTTTCACCTAATGGGTCAAGCAGCAGTTATTGGATGCACAGACAATAGTGGATTTAAGCGACACATATGAACTTGATTATGGTTTGCTGGAGGGAGAGAACCACATCTTCTGCTGTGCTTCAGGCATGATTCAGGGGATGCTTTATTCCAGCTCCTCAGGTTGGGAGTGCCTGTGTGAATATAACCACAGTGACGCAGAGAGCCAAAGGATGGATGGGTCCAGCTATTAAATAGAAAAATCTGTTTAATTAAATTTAAAAAACCCCTATGCCTTACTAATGACCTCAGGACAGATGCTGATGAGCTCTGCATGGTGCCCCAAAGCTTAACACCATCTGCCTTCTTACAGCACTCACGTGGACAGGAAACTGGGGCTGACGGCCGAGCACGGCTTTCACATTTAATGGGATCTCCCTCCTCTCCCAGAGGAACAACACGAAGCAAACGGACCGTCCAGTGTTGGCTGCAGCTCGTGTGTGGTCTGTGAGCACAACGATGTGTGGATCCCATAGGGACTCTTACTCGAGGGGTGGTTTTCGTGAAGTGTTTCGGCGGAGACGGGGCAGCCGTGCTCAGCGTCGGTGAAGACCTCGGCTGCCTCCTGCCACTCAGGATCTGTCAGGGCAACATTGCTCTGTGACTATTTCTTGGCAAACTGTGGGGACCCCAGTGCAGAGAAGGAGGTAGGGTTAATCACACATCTTCACGCAAAATCTGAAAATTGCTGTCTTTCCCCTGCCCATTCCCCAAAAGCCACCCTTAATCCCATTCTATCTCCTTGGAAAATCCTTCCTGTGCTCTAACAGTAGAGCACAGATGACCCATGCCAGTCTTTTCTTCTCCTGACCAGCCTGCCTCACATCTCTGTTATCTAGGTTTTGCTTACAGCAGCTACCTGGGCAGGACAAACCCTCTTCCAATAGCCTCTTCCTGCACTTTCTTCTCCCATCCATCACCAACAGCAGAATTTGGGAGAACCTTGGGGCGACTGCAGAGAAGCCTGTTTCCTCTCTACTCTGAAAGCAGACTAAATTTTGGGAAGGGGAGAGGGCAGAGAGAGGAAGGAAGAACAAATCTGCTTTTGCCCCATGAAGTGCACAAGTGTTTTCTGCTCGTTTCCTTATTCTAAGCTATCCCACTTCACTCCTTTCCTTGCTCCTTAATAATTCCAATAAATGTCAGGTCCAATCTCACTTAATGAAATGTACACCTATTAAATGAATGAAGTGGAATAACAGCCCACCCTGAGTCCCTGTCTTGAAATCCAGCTGCAACACGTGCTTTTTACCATGCAATCAGATTATTTTTACCAGGTGCCCAGGAAATTTCCAGTAAAATAAACAAACTTGAAAAATCCTATGGGATTCCCAGCTTGGTACAGGGAGGAACCCTGAGAAGTTATTCAAATCCTTGAAGCCATTTGTTTCTCCTGTGATCCCAAACACTAACCAAAGGCAACATAATATGATAGGTATTTACAACATATCCATTATCTTATCAGAGCTTCAGGTACAGCTGTAAATAGCCTGTTCCAGCTGGGCAATCTGCTGAGTTAAATGGGTTCTACTTTTAGAAGCAGGAACTTGGGAACATGTCCCACTTAAGCACAGATTCGCTTGTAGCCAAGTGATGGAAACTCAAACAGCAGACCTCAGCCATAGAGGAGGTCCATATTCTGTGAAATGTGTCTCCCTCCCTCTGATGCAGAAGGCTGGGCTGACAAAGATCATGCTGTTCTTACCAGCGCTTTGTTGACAGCCCAGTTAGCAGCTCAGCAAGCGTAGAGAGAGTTGCTGTTCCCTGGATGGGAGGTAATTTTGCACAGCCAGCCAAAGACAAAAAGAAATGCAAGGCTGAGGGTGGGAAGAAAAGACACCACATTGGGAGCTGTGAGAAGAAGAAAGGGAGGGGGCAGAGAGCTGGTGGATGGAGGAAGGAGGAAAACATGCAAAACAAGACCAGAGAAAGAGTAATTGTTGGGGGAAAAGGTTTTCCGCTGCTTCCCTGGCTACGGAACGTGGTGTTTACTCTTTGCATGCTGCCATACACTGTCTGCCAGGCGAGAGTGGCTGGACTTCCACACCAGGACCCCTGGCAGCAGCACCGCTCTTGCACAACATCAGATGGAAACAGATCTGTTAAACCTAGATTCAGTCTTTGGGCTTAGTAAGAGCCTGGTGAAGAATCAGAAGAATTAGGTTGAGCCTGATCTTGTCTAGAAGCAAATGCTATTTCAAAGAAAGAGAAGGAAAAAGGTTTTCTCTCTGATGGATGGGAAAGTAGCAGCCCATTCCAGAATGACAGAGATTACTCTCCAGTCCTTCAGAAACATCCCAGATTACAAGAGAACTCCTGTCAGGAGATGGTGCCAACCATTTTTGTTGGTTTGCTGGCTAAAACTAAACCTTGCTCATTGATAGCTGTTTGGCAGCTGGTCTGAGAGTGGGTGACTCGTGGTGACCGACTACAAGGGGAGGTTACTGCTAGAAGTGGACTTGAGTTGACAAGTAGCACCAGAGATTTGGGAACCTAGTAAAACCAGCACTTGGAAGTGTTAAGTGAGCCAGTGGTAGCGAATCTACTTAAAGATGCATACCAGGACACAAAAAGCGGTGCCAGGGTAAACAGAAAGCAGAGAACAGATTAGTTTGCAATAAACATAGAAGCAATTGCAGCAGAAAACAATGAGTCCGACAAAGGAGGTTTAGTTACAAACTTTCAATAAAAACATCCCATTTAACAAAAGTATGCTGCTTTTGGCAAACAGCAAAGACATACAAAACCGGAGTGCGTTAATTCACATATGGTTGAGGGCACAAAGACTTGGAACTGATAGGTTTGGTGATGAGACAAAAACTGTGGTTCTTCAGATTTCCGTTTATATGTACCCAGCCAGCCTGGAGAGGAGACTGCTTTGTGACACTGGGATGAGATGGACACCCGCGATTTCTGAAATAGTGTCAGTACCAGAGAAAACTTTCTACTTCTATAATTAAAACAAAATGGCAATGGACTCATATGCGGTCACACGGGACACAAAGGGTTCGTGTTGCCAAGCTACGCGGGATGTTTACAGAAGGGCAGATGCTAATCAGGACACAGGGTGGAGGAAGCCTAAGTCACACGAGTATCTGGGATGAATCAAAGTTTACAAATGCAGATCTATAACTTGTTCATTGAACAGATGCAGCATTTCTTTTTAAAGAGCTGGTGGGTGGCCTTTAATGCTTTGAGATGGATTAAAATCAACATAAATATACTCACTGATGGGAATAACCATGTGACTGACACACTGTGTGCAAGAATTGAGTCTTACAAGGACAGAGAAAGATGGTAAAGTTTACCTTAATTTTGGCATATTTGCTGAGTGAATGGACACCAGTTCGACAAGGCAAAACCTGCAAAGACCAAACGAAACTTCTCCTCCCCAGTCTGAGATGATCTGGGTAGTGTCGGAATTTGATGGTGGGTTGAAAATGTCCCATAGCTTGATATGGTGGTGTAATGCCTAGCAAGTAGCTGAGAAAAGGGAATGGCAGGGAGCTTTGATGAGAAGTGCAGGTAGAGGTGCTCACTAGGAGGAGTAAGCATCTCAGAGTAAGGTTATTGTGCAGAAGGAGGAAGCAAAGAACTTTCTGGAAGGGAAAATGGGTCATCTCTGAAATGCAGGCATGTGGGAGGAAGGCATTGGAGGAGCACAGGTACCATGGGAGGTGACCTTTTGCTGTTCACTTCACTTCTTATGTAAGATAAGATAAGGGACAAAGGGCTGTTACACCATCTAGTAATGGCAGTGTCACTTACGTAGCCAGCGCGCACTGCTCACAGCAGGCACCTGGGCTTTGGGCTCACAGCCGCTGGTGAATGGGCTGCACTGAGGGCACCGGTTTTCCACAATGCTCCTGAACAGGAGGTACAAAGCTGGATGCCTCCCACGAGGGATATTCTGATTGTGGGGTCTTCCCTTGGTAATGCATTCTGCCTGCAAGGTCAGTCACGGAGCGGGGTGGGTGGGCAGCTGGGGGAAACAGGAGAGCGAGCTGTCGTATCTTGCCTCCCTCGTCTGCTTCCTGGGGCTGATGGGGTCATCACCCGTCCTCACCCCGCAGCATGGGGCCAGCTTTAGGCTTGTCCCTTGCAAGAGGTTTCGAGGGGGCTCCTTGCAGGCTGCAGGGCTTAAACAGGACGATGTAGGGTCCAGGGTGGGACTGAGGTAAATATACGGCTGTCAGGACTGTGTCTGAGTGAGGGTGTTTTGGGGCTGATGGTATGGCCTCGAACTAGAGTTGTGTCTGGAGTGGGAGGACCTCTCAATCCTTTCTGAGAGAGGGAAGAGGGTCTGCACGGAAGGCATGGCAGGGAGAGGCACGAAGGTAATTTGCAAAGGCATGAAAAGGGAGCTGTGTGGTGGAGCCAGGGTGACGTGTGCCTAAATAGCGGACGTCAGCATGTAACACAGTCAGGTCCTTCACGGGGTAACACAGGGAGCTCTTTTAAACACACACATACATGCACACACAGAAAGAACAATTTATGGTTGTGTCAGACGCACGTCTGGGCTCCTCATTAAAATTAATGAGGTAACGTCTCCGAGGCATTCTGAAACGGATGCTGCCCAGAGAGTGCGGGAAAGACCTCTATCACTTTGAAACAGCTAGTTAGCAAAATCAACTGCAATTTTTACTTGCTGAGACCGTGCATCAAACTCACACCAAGAGTATTGGCTACCGTTTAAACTTACACGCAACTGACCTTTCTTCAGACACTTTTGTTACCATGACCAAGGTTCGCTTGCTGGGCTCATGTTGAAATAACATGATCTGTCTGGGAGAGGTACCGAACTGGTCCTATTTCATGTCATTTATGAATTTATATGGAGGTTGGGACTTGATTGCTATTAATACTTTTATCTTTGTCTACAGAAGCAAAGAAACTAGGGACGATGTAGGAGCGGGATGGTCTGCAACTGCTATTCCTGATGACTGTCAGCACCCTGGAACTGAACCCATGAGACCTCAGTCTTCCTATTCGTCTATTGCCTGCAAATAACTGTGAAATTCCCAGCTGAAATGGGTGGCCTACTCCCTCCCCTCTTTTCCTTTAACCAGCGGCTGGTCTATAAAGAAAAGAGGAGCTTATTTAATGCAGGAAATCTGCAGTGCAGACCTTTATTACTTGACTGAAACTAATAACTCTTCCATGGCAGCCAAAATGAGTCATCAATACGAATCCATGTGACAAAACATTTTTTTATTTAAAAGATTTATTTTTTCCTAGCAGGGAGTTATGTTAAAGTTGCAGAGTTGATCACTCGGCTAGGAGATGCCAAGGGTGAGGAATGTCTCTGCCTTGTGCTCGAGAGGCATTCTGCTGCTCTCTGGTTACATGAGCACATACTGTATTTTGGTGTGACCTCTGCCTCCTTCAGCACACAGTGCTGGCTGAGCTGGGAGGGAATCGGGCTGTGGAGAAGGAAGCTGCTGTGGGTCAATTGCCTTGAGTGCCACCAATGTCACTGATGTGGCTATCATGGCCGGAGCGTCTGATAGGGGAGGAAGATAGTGATGGTGTGCAAGAGAAGCAGATGCTCTCCTCCCTGTCTGGGCAGCAGTAGAGTCCACTCAGACTTTCTCTGTTTGTCACTCACCATGTGCTGTGTTTTTTCCTGTAGACAGTATTTGTGGCAGTGCTGGAGCACGCACACCTGGAGGGGAAATTGGTTGGAGCTGCGTGCTGAATGTATAAAATGCTGTAAGCTTGCCAACAGCTTTGGGAAATTAAGCCCCGAGTACCTTCATTTTGGCACCCACAGTTAGCAAGAAACTTCTGGTTACTTTGAGCTCTCTCTTTTATTTTGGGGCAGCACCATCCCCTCTCCCATGTATGCTATGAAGAAACATGCATCGATTTTTTTTAAGCTCCCTGACTTGAGGGTAAGGCCATGAGGAAATTCAGTGATGAGGTTTACATGACTGCATGTGAAAAACAGCCCTGCAAGCCACGCACCGGGTAGGGAGGGCAAGTAACTGTGCTGAATAATACAGTTAAAGCAGCGGAAGCGCTATGGACAAAGGGTATGCGTTCATGATATTAAGAGTTGTACAGTGCCATACACTCAAGGTTGTGAATGTAGATTGTAGAGGCAAGATCAAGTTTGTAGACCCCAACTTTTGACTGACAGGCTGCACTGGCTGCATGTTTTTTTACTGCCGTTGTTTGTATGCAAAACTCCAAGTGGATGGGGGGTAGATTTCCAGTGCTGGAAAGACATTGCCTTCCTCACCATCTTCCCATGTCTACTCCCTGTGTCATGTGCTACGTGATTTATTGTTCCTTAAATCACAGAACAAATAAATGGCTTCATAAGAAAGTCGTTAATCGAGACACCCTGTTCTGTATTTAATAATTTGTCCTTATCCTCCTTGTGCCTGCAGATTGGCTTGTTGGCTACTTGCTGTTTTGTCCCTCATGTCTCAATCTCTCTCTTTTACTGCTTGAAAGAGTCTCTGAAGTTTATACTGACTTTTCCAACCCATGTGTTTCAGGAAATGGAATATGTTAGTCTCTCGCTTTCTGCATATTTTCAAAGACAGCACTTCAACATGATACATCAGTAATTTCATTTAAGATGGAGAATTATCTTGCAATATATCTCATCAGTATATTTAAGTTTCGTTTTGTATCAAACAGTTTGATAAAATTAAACTGGACCTGCTTTCTGCAAGTGTTCTGGATATTTTCCATTTCTGTTGTAACAGTAACATCTACTTATTGTACATTTAAAAAAGATGCAAGGGAGAAGACTCTGCTACCCCCTGTAGTCTGAACGTCACTGAACCTTGTCCTGCTTTTCCAATCTTATGAAGAGGTTAATAGTATACGTGGGAGCCTACAGTAACTTCATTAATAACTCATAGAAATGCAATAATGGTAAAAAAAAAAAAAAAAGAAGCATTTCCTGATTTCCTAGCTCAAGTCAGTACAATCAAAACTGCTAGATAATAGGAAATGATGAAGAGCTAAAAGTGGTCCATCTTCCCAACCTCAGACAGTTGGGTTTTGACCTGGCTCTGGTCCTTCCAGCACCAGAGGGTTTCTGTTCCTCTCTGTTGCCATCACTTCTGTTCTTGTGTAGAGCAGCTGGTCAAGTCTCCTGTACCTACCTGTTCCCCGGCAAACCTATTCCTCCTCCACTGGCTGGTGTTTTCCTCAGTAGTCTCTTCTTCAGGTGTTCTTCACTGTCCTCATCCAAAAATCTGTCTATCAAGTGATCTTTGTGCATACATCTGTAAATATTTTGCTGTCCTTCCTTCCCTTCCCCATCAGACCCATGTGTTGGTTTCATGAATTTTTAGCTGACAGGTCTACTCTTCCCTGGTACTTCATAGCAGCAGCCACACTGTTGTGCCATGTTTGAGGATAACATTTTCTCCATGGCAGCTCATGTCATCATCTGAATTGTAACTGAATGTCTTTGGGCCTTGTCACTGCTGCTGTCTTCATCTCTTCTCCGTCCGTCAAGTAAATAGAACCCTCTTCTCCCATTCTTCATCGGCCCATCCTCTGGGCTTGGGGGTTCCATCTGTCCGCTGTGGCCAAAGGTGTCTGTCCATCTCCGACTATCTCATAGCACATGGTGCCTGCCTGCTGTAGTGAGACCGCAGGACATGCAGGTGACAGGGATGTGCCCTCAGACAGGGCAGTCGCTGGTGAGCACGTGGGATCTACCTGACCACACACACCCCTCAGCCCTGCTGCCTGCTTTGGCATTGGGGTTGCTTGTCCTGCTCCCTTTCTCCCATCCTCAGAGATGTCTCCTAGCACAGAGTGCCGGGTTGTCCTGGCCTGTTAGGTCTGATGAAAGAATCAGCCCCATTTTTTTCAGAGCCAGAGGGAGGGAGGAGGAAAGATGAGCAGACCAGTACTCAGGCATTTTGTTCCTGTGCAACTGGGTTTGGGGGAAACCCTCAGGCCCTGTCTGCAGAGTGGCAGACCTGTGCCTCGGCAGCAGCCCAGGATCCATGCCTGGTTATTTCCTATTTGAATAAGTGCTCTGGCATAAGGGTGTGGATGCTGGCAAGACATCTGGGAAAGGCTCTTGGATACATCATCAGCCCAGATTCCCAGGGAGTAAAAGCGTGTGGACTGTTGTGTGGCAGAGCCGCAGGCTACAAAGAGCACTTGTGGCTTTGAGTCCAAGGCAAACAGACCCTAAAAAGCATTCTGGCTGATGTGTCCACATTGCCAGGACAGCTCTGCTGGCAGGAGAGCCAAAGGGGAGAAATCATGCCTTGGTTGTATTGTCACTGCCCTTGCCATGGTACTCAGGCGCCTTGTGCCTTCAGAGGTGGAGGACAGCAGGCATCATGGGGAATAAACACTGCTTGCCCTGAGAGGAGGACGATTTGCATGTCAGCCAGCTCCTGCTAGCATGCTCCCACAGCTCCTGCTCTGCAAGCAATCCACTCTCCAAGCTCTGTTCATACCAGGTTTCAAACCCTGCTAGACTGCCCACCGCCCTTTTCCTCGCTCCCAGGAGAAGGTGTCAGTGGGAGTGATGATGACATACCCTGTCTGGAAAGACTTGCCCGGCCACACCACAGGTCTGGTTCCTGGTGGTGGGTGCTAGGAACCAATGCATGCCATGGAGACCTATGGATCTGCTCAGCTGTTTCTGGGATGACACGTGCAAGTGCCGTGCTGTGGTCATAGCGATCACAAGACAGCCTCTGGACCCAGACACCCCGCCAGAACAATGAAGCATACGAAGGTTAGTGACTTTCTCAAGCCAGTGGCTGGGAGATATCCAAGGAATGCAATGTGAATATGACGCTGCTGGGATACTGCCAATGACTTAGGATCACATGCCTACATGATGCTTAATATGCCATGCAGTGCCTCTGGGCATCTGATGCCAAGGAAGGCCTTCAACCCAGGGGCTGGGTGCTGCACAGAATTTGGGGTGGGGAGACGGAGTGGGGCAAGTAGCCCTTAAGGGACTGAGTCTAGCCACCCTGGCCTTATCATTTCCTCCACCTCCCCTCTCCAAGGTTTTCCTGCTGTATGTCGTTGGTGGGCTCCTCTGTGAACCCTGGCAAGGTCCTCCATGAAGTTGTGGGGTCAGCTCTGGCCTTTAAACGTCACTCAGGACGACCGGAGATTGTAACCAGTGCCCACTATTTCCTTTGCTTCAGTGTATTCAAATGAGATAAGGATCTCTCAGAGAGGTAACGTGACCATGGAGCTAGAGCTAAGTCACTGTGGGCAGGTGTTGGAAGAAATCCTTCTGCCTTGCTACCTGCTTTGGGGCTGAACTAACTTATTCTGCTTCCTTTCCCCCAAACTTCAACAGAGATTTTTTTCTACATAGTGTCTGGACTATTATCACCTTTGTTGAACCCATCTCACCTGAGGCTGGCAGCACCCTCTTCCATCCCTCCAGCAGCTCCTTTTATATCATCAAAAGGCAGCGGGTGTATTATCAGACAGTGTTTTTGCTAGATCATGAGATTACCTGAACTTAAACGCATGTTTCTAAATGCTTGAAGCTCCAGAAGCTTAATACTTTGAACGTGATGTGTCTGAATGCTCAATATTAGCATCAGAATTAAGAAAATTCTTCCCTTCCAAACATATTTTTGAACTCTCGCAACTTCTGCCCAGACTTAGGCTTTTGAATGCCTGAGCTGTCTTTTTCAGATGTTTGTGGGTGGCAGGAGCATAGATACTCAGGAAAGAAATCTCAATAGACAGAGGATAACATTCTCCATTATGTCATTGTCCTGGAAAAAGATTGTAAACACAGAACATGATTTGATACAAGGTAGGTGGAGCAGTCGCTTCCTTTTGTTGGGCTGTGAATGACAGGTTGTTCTCCTGACAGCCCCAAGAATTGTTCTCTCTAATAAACACAGAGATAAGAGGTACCCAGAGAAATGCCTCTAGTGGAAGCTTGTGCTCTGGTTGCCATAATTTATGTTTTTAACTAATGTCAACGCATTAAAACATAACATGAGCCAAAAAAGGTTTGTTAGCACTCTTGGATCAGGGACCACTGTTCCAGACTTTTTTTATGCATGTCTCAGCACCACGGGGTTCAAACTCCTAAGGTTCCTTTCACAGCAGTAATACAGATAAGAAACCGTGCCTAACGGGCTGGGAGTGTAATACCAGGAAAGCTGGTGGCCACAGGAAAGACATTGGTGACACAAACATGGCTGCAGTGAAGAAGCATTAGAACAGCAAGTTTTATAGGATCATTGCTGTGTGGTAGATGTCTTTCTAGATGCATTGTAAGGAAAGTCTGCAGAGATTAATTACTACAGGAGGAGCTAAATAAGCTCTGACAGAGGAGAAAACCATGGCAAAGTGTTGCTGGAAGCTTCGACAGTCAACATGTCATAAAAAGGGTGAAGTATTTGTAAAATTCTGAATGACAGAAGTCCATAAGGTGTGTCATTTAAAAATAGACACAGGAGCGCAAACAGAGCCCTGCACAATGTTAACAGAGTTCACAGAAAGTAAATGGAGTAAAATCCCATTGCACAATAAAAGGGTATCCAGAGTGCGCAGTGCTGTCAGCCCACCAACAGTGTGAGATTTGGGTATGTTACAGACAAAGAAGCCATGCCCTATAGGCATTTGTTCCGTGGATGCTGCTGGTGCATGGGTAGCCAGCTCTAAAATAAGGTGAGGACTGGGCACAGTTAAAGGAACAAAGGAAAATGGGCTTGACAAAACCCTTATTGTAACAGGCCACAGACAAGTTTTCTCAGGTCCAGGGGGATTATTGCACTCAGTTGCAAAAGAACGTCCATACATTAGTACCTAGAAAAACTTCACTGATGGTCCCAGGGGCACCATGGGGTGAAACAGAACTTTGGCAAGAGGGAGAAGTCAGAAAAACTCCAGAGACTTGGGAAACTATGGAAAGGCAGTTTTCCCAAAAGACATCAAGAGAACTCAGCCTTCGCTTAAATCCGAGATAATTGAATGCAATAACATCATGGCCCTGTATCCCCGTGGTGCAGCTCCTGTGAAGCCAGCCCAGCAGGCAGATCCTCAGGCCGGGTAGAGTTGTGTTTGCTTCAGTGATGCGAGTGCTTCTCTGCATGGGGTCACAATGAAGCTCTGGGAGGGACATGCCAGCTCACAGATCCCATCTGTCCAAAACTGAGTACCTCCTATTGCTAAAATTATAATCTGGCTGCTAGTGAACAAGCCCTGTGAATAAGCAAGTATTTGGTTATCTCCTTGAGGCTGTTCACTCCTTGCATTTGGCAGGATCCCGTGCGTATTACTGTTGTCTTTTTGGATGCACACTTTCTCCCTTTTGGCAAGTTTTGCTGTGAACTCAAGGGGAAAGCAGGAAAGCCGTTCTCGGATTCTGCTTAAAAGAAATTTTAAAGGCCAGGAAAAGCTGCTAGAGGGAAAATCTGTCAGAATGTTGATCTTAAGAAAATCAGTGGACGTAAAAATTCAGTGCAAGAGGACAGATGCTTTGATGTTGGTAAACCAATTCTTGGTCCTTAGTTGGATGGAACTACAGGAATAAAAAACATTATTATTAAATCAAAAACTGAGTTATTCAGAGGCATAAAAGAATGGATTACAAAGGGGGAGACTTCAAACCTTCCTTGTAATAGCACACCAGTGCATCACTTCTGATTGTGCGGGGAAGGCTGATGACCTTCCCAGCCAGGGGAAGGCTGGTGCAGCTCACATGAGTGTTCCTGAGATCTCAGGCTGTTTATCCAAAATGCTGAATTTACAAGTCACTTTCCAGTGAAAAGAAAAGGACTTGTGTGAGGCTCCTTAGCTGAGAAAACAAACAAAAGAGAGGAGAAAGAAAAAGAAGAAAGACACCAGCCCTCTGACTTCTTTATTGCTTTCTGCCTTAGAACACATGTCCTGGTCTTTAAAAGGATGTGGCAAACCTCTGTGCACCTCTGGGGTGTCTTAAAAAGCTCTTGCACCTGCTGGGACCCCAGAAAAGGTGAAATAATGCCAGGAGCCCCCTTCACATCCCCCATCTCTCCCTCTCTTCTGCCCGATGGCTCCCCATTGGACACAGCAGTAACAGGGAGCCTATGCCCACGTTCTCAGACTCACAGAGTGGTAGGGTTTGGAAGGGACCTCTAGAGATCATCTGGTCCAACCCCCCTGTCAGAGCAGGATCACCTAGAGTAGATCACACAGGAACAAGTCCAGGCGGCTTTTGAAAGTCCCCAGAGAAGGACACTCCAATACCTCCCTGGGCAGCCTGTTCCTGTGCTCTGTCACCCTCACAGGGAAGAAGTATTTCCTCATTTTCACTTTGAACCTTCTGTTTTCCAGTTTATGGCCAAATCCAGGAAAATCCACCCACCACTGTCACCGTCAGGTTTGTGAATCCGCGGGGTCCCACTTGTTTCACTGGCACCTCACAGCCCCCTGGGAGCCTTGCCAGGAGGTTCCTGACAGGGTCTAGAGGACCTGTCAACAGAAAGCACTTCCCAGCCTAGGCCAGAGGTGATGCCGTTGTTTTCCTGCTGGCGCTGTGGGGTTCACAGTCCAATTTACAAGCCCCTCTGAGCTATTAGTAGTACAGTCGATAAGCCAAGAAACATTACAGAAGCTGCCCCCTGCATCTGTGATTTATGTTCCTTGCTAAATATAAAGCCCCCAAGGCTCGGCACATCAATATTTTGGAATGGAGCACATGGAAATATTTGATGGATTGGGGAGAACAGATCTCTGTGGCCACTCGCTCACACTTGCCCTTTTGTGAGCAATCTGTCTTTCCCTGCAGCAGACAGTGGAATTTGGGCACAACAGCTGGAGTTTCAGTATCTCCACATGCTTTATTCGTGAGGGAGCCTGGATCTGAGCCATCCAGGCACTGACCATCCACAGATGCATCTGTAACATCAGCGTTGCAAGAGCCTCTCTGAGCTCCGAGGGACTGTGCGGAGCACGTACGTCCTGTCTCAGACAGCACACTCCTCACCATAGCCTCCATGTCACCTCTGTAGAAACCATTGAGAAACAAGTTGTGCTACAGGGACCCCTCAGCTTCCCCTGAACGTGGACTGGGATGGTGCCTGCTTAGCTGAGAGGTTGGTGTTCCTAGTGTGGGCTCTTAGGGCTGCATCTCTGTAAGAGTAACAACAATCACCATTCCCAGTCTTAAAATGGTGTAAATCTGGGACACGGAACAGTGAGATGTACCAATTCAGGGAAAGGAAGAGTGGCCAGTGAGTAACCATCAGTGAGCAAAGACTCCCTGAATTGCGTCGGGCAAGCAGAGCATCCAGTGTGTACACACACTGTTTTGTGCGCTGTAGGCTTACATCCCCAGCTGCTGTAAATCACTTCAGCCCTGCTGCAGTCAAGGGCTTTTTTCCAGCTGAGAATCTGGTCTTGGGTGGAGCTATGCCAGATCTGCATCACCCTGGCTATGGATCTAACAAGCAATGGTTCAGATCTACCGCAGAGGTATCCAATATTTTGGACAAATCTCTCAACGCAGTGCTTGTTTTATCAGCCCACAGTATGTTGATGTTGTTTTGGTCAAAAGAGGAATGTAGCAGAGGAAAGGCGTGTGGCATTTTTAGGGTGTCTTCAGGTCTATCTATGTGGCAGATATCCTCTGACCTGTCAGACGGTCAGGCTGAGCCACAGTTTAGGAACCTCAGTGGAACAAAGTAGAGTGTACCGTGGAAAACACACAAAAGCTCTCAAAATTAGGAAAAAAAAGAAAGGCAAAACAGCAACCCTTTTTACAAATCCTTTCACAGTTCCCTTTTGTGCATTCTTTAGCATCTAACATTTATTTTGGAGTGGGGCAGAGAGGTGGATTGGCTGCTTGCCTGCCTTCTGGGGTGGAGAGCTTTGCATAAAGGGAAGGAGAAAGAGAACATCAAAACCAGACTGAGGGGAAAACAAAGTCACCTCTTTGTAGAGCGAGCTTACGGTTTTGTGCAAATTTGGGATATAATGGTTATTTTCCAGC
>NW_010231483.1:110846-119282 GCF_000690775.1 Eurypyga helias | reverse complement strand
AAGAATGCATGTGCTCGTTCTCATAGAAGGAAGATTGAATTTTAACAAGAAGTGGGAAATAAAAGGTGTGTGTAGTTGGTCCTGTTATGTGTAAACCACCGGGTGCTGGTTTCCTTGCATGATTCTCCATAACACTGTGTATGAATCACTGCTTCCCAACACACAGGTTTGAGCTAGCAGTCCAATCCTATTGTTCTAGCTGATCAAATTTCTCTGATACATTTGATTCTGCAGCATACCAAAGTATCTCTGAGATAAGGGCTGGTTCAGCAACCGTCCTGGCAGGGGAAAGTAAGATTGCAGTCTGGAATGTGAGCCCTGCAAAAGTGGGGGGAATTTCACCAGAGCACTGGAGCATAATAGTGTCTTTCTGGTCATCAAGCCTGCCATTCAACAGCTAGACAACTGTTGCCTTCTCCAGCAAGAACACATGTACTCTGTGCACCACCAGACACAGGCCTACAGGAAAGCTGGGGGGGTCTTTTTACAAGGGCCTGTAGTGACAGGACAAGGGGTAACGGGTTTAAATTGAAAATGGGGAGGTTTAGATTGGATATCAGAAAGAAGTTCTTCCCAAAGAGGGTGGTGAGGCACTGGAACAGGTTGCCCAGAGAAGCTGTGGATGCTCCATCCCTGGAAGTGTTCAAGGCCAGGCTGGATGAGGCTTTGAGCAACCTGGTCTAGTGGAAGGTGTCCCTGCCCATGGCAGGGGGGCTGGAACTAGATGGGCTTTAAGGTCCCTTCCAACCCAAACCATTCTGTGATTCTGATTCTAGGATTATGGCACACCTCCTAGCATCCCAAAAATAGTTGTTTAGAAAAGAACCCAACAAATGTAACAAAGAACCAAAAGCCACAAGCACAAAGTACAAGAAAGCAAGACTGCTGTAAGCTACAGCTCTTTCTGCTTTCTCTTGCATTAGCAAAGGACTTGTTAAGCAAAACACCAGTAAAGCTCAGCAATTCTCCTGGAGAGTTGCACCAAATCCTTGCAGTGAGCCTTCACTGGAAGAGCTCTTGGAGCCACCTGTTTGTTGAGTAAGAAGCAAAAGGCCAACCAGTGAACAGATCTCTCAACTTCCATGTAAAGTTCCCATCTTCCTCCCAGCATGCCTACAGCCTGCATTTTGGCCTGGGTGCTTGTCGCTCTAATGTTTGGTGAAGCCTCCAGTTCCCCTTCCCCAGGCAGCAATCTGCCAGCCAAGGCAGGTACAACTTCGTCTGAAAAATGTCGAACAGAAAGTCATACTATGTACAGTGTCAAACTGTTGTGTTTATACGTCCGTCTCTGCTTCTAGTCACTATCACCGGTCAGAAAGATGCCCTCTTTGGAGTCATCATGGGGCAATGCTGCTTGCCAGCTCACGAGGAACCAGCAGGCAGTTACACTCTTATCCCTTCAATAAAAACTGCAGCAGCAGGAGACCGGAAGCGAAGAACTGCAGAGCTTTCAGGTATGGCACAGAGACACGCATCAGTTTTTAAGGTCAGAAGGGAATTGTTTAGTGTTAACTCACACATACCACGAGCTATAGAGCAAGCTTGAATTTGCTTGGGTTACAGCGGAGCTTTCAGAAAACAGACAGCCTTGGTTGAAAGATTGTCCGTGGCAGAGAACTCAACACAACCCTCAGTGCACAGCCCCAGAAGCTAGTTGACTGCTGCCACCCCATTTCTAGTTTGCCAGATATAGGATCTTGCTTTGGCTTCACAGGCTTTTCAGTCTACTGGATAATTATCAAATTTCTTTTCCCTTAAAGATGTTGATCAAACCATCCCTTTCTTTTTTGCGGAATGCACCAGAAGTGTCAACTCCATGTATAAGTGTGGGATTCATCCAATTTAACTAGGTACCTAAAATTCCATCTCTGATCTGAGCTGGTTTTCTGGCCTCCCTCTATCTTTGGAGAAGTATAGGCTTTGTTAGAGGGCAATTTGTCATGCCTAACATATGTCACACCTCTCTAAGGATGGATGAGACTTTATTATTAATGGAGTTATGTCTTCTTCCAGGCCATCGATAAAAATGTTAAATAGCAGATGGTCTAGAGCTGATGTCGGGGGGAATTCTGCAGGAAATAGGTGAGAAACAACTCCCCATTTAGAATGACACTTGAAAGCCTACTTATTAGTTGACTGTTAATCATTTCAAGGGTGCCTTGTATTATGTATTTCCTTAATAAAAATATTGTGTAATACCAAGCCAAATGCATCACAGAAGCTTAGATAAATCACATCAGCTTCTCCTTCCACTGACTAACTCTGTAAATCTAAATCTGAGATTACAGTCTAACCTGACACAGATTCACTTCTTGGCCCTTGGGTGAGAAACAAGGGAAGGTGCTCCTTTCAGGAAGTTGTCTTCCGAGGCCTGAATATGCCACCTCTGCCATTCAAATAAACACAAATTGTGATCAATACTTCTGTGTACTTACACCTATTTATATATGTATATACACACCTATTTTATATATATATATAATATTCAAACTGTTGCCTCAAGTCAGTCACATGCTTTTGATAACAGAAAGTAGTATTTGAAACTGGAATGTCTTGAGCATGTTGTCCTTAGAGCCAAATGTTGTCCAGCTGCAGGGTCTTCTTCTGAGAAGCCAAGAAAACCTCCTGAGACACAGGCATCAGAAGTACAGTGAGCATCCAACCAGGGCAAAGTCAATCAAGGATAGTCACTATTACAAACTTCTTTTTCCTATCAAATAACTGGTATATTTAGTTTCTTCTTTGCTTATCTTATTTCTCCCATGAGTCAGACTGGTCTTTTTTTTTTTTTTTTGAATTTACACTTGAATGCACTATTCTGAAAACAATTCATAGTTTGGAGGCAGTTGGGTCCTGCAGCCCACATATCAACTCACAATTTCATGTCTTGTTAGCCTTGCCTTGAGCCCAGGCAGATTGTGCTGTTAGGCTGAAGAATAATGTCCAGGCAAGCATCTGGCCTTGATTTGAAGACATCAAGAGACAGAGAATCCAGCACCTGTGCTGACTGCTGAGCAGCTAAGCACCCATACTGTAATCCAATTTATCTGGTTTCAGCTTTCAGCTGTAGACCCTTGATCTTCCTTTCCTTCTGGTTTACAGAGCCCTCACGTCTTTAAATCTTCTCTTACTCTAGCTTTAGATAAGCAAAAAAAATAAAGCTCTATGAGAAAGATACTGGTAAACTGGCAAGAGTCCAGCCCATGACCACTAAAATAGCTGGGAGCCGGGACATATATGGTGTGTGAGGAGAGGCTGAGGCAACTGGGATTGCTCAGCCTGGAGAAACGAAGGCTTAAGGGAAGCTCCTTGCTGTTTTCCAATGACGGATGAGAAGCAATAGCCACATGTTGCAGCAAGGACATTTCATGACTGGATATAAAGTCTTCACTGTGGAGAGTGGCAAAGCACTGGAGATTGTCAGAAATTTTCAAAACTTAGGCAGTCAAGGCCTTGAGCAACCTGAGAGCTTTGAATTTGGTTCTGCTTTGAGTGGCCTGAAGCAGTCCCTTGCAGCCTAGGGTTTTTTTTTCTTTTTTAAGTCACACTCTCTAAGAAAATTTTCTACATCCATAGAGACTTCTATGTAGCTCTTCTATGAGCATGCTCTCTCTTCAAACATCTTCTAAAAACTGAAAGCAAAATTGACTGCAGCATTCTGGCATTTTTTCAGCAGTGCCATGGAAAGGTTGCTGCCTTCTATGAGCCTTTTTATATCTCAAGGGATTGTATTATCCCTAAGAGAGCCCCAGGCTTGGTAAGTTCAGCTGTCCTCTTCTCCACCTTAATCGTTTTCAGAATCATCCCTTTCCAGAATGTCATACCCAGGCTGCATGAATGGCTTGTGTTCCCTGTTCCTAGATGCATATATTAGCATTTGTTTAATTAAATATGTGTCGTTTGAAGGCCCTAATTTATCAGGTGATACAGTCAGGCAGTGTGATTGCCATGCCTTCAACACTGTTTACCCATCTTTGTGCCATCAACATTACAATCTTTGTGTCATCAACAAATGATTACCTGGGGTAATTTCAAGCTTCCGGCTCATTGATGAAAAAGTTGACTAGCCCAGAGCCTACTACCACTCTCACCAGCTACACATCGTCCTTCAGCAAGAGCTCTCTGTTGACAGCCGCTTTAAATCTGTCAGCCTCTTTGTTCTTCATGCCATTTCACCTGTGCTTTCCTGATGTATGGTTATGCTAATTAGTAATCAGATTGTTATGTAGTGCTAAGGGAGACACTTTGTCAAGGAGTATCAGGTAGCAGCTGACTAGTGACTTTACTGGCAATTCCTGTAAACTCATCAAAAGAGCACTATTGTATTTATTCAATGAGACATATTTTCCACAATGCCATATTATGGGAATTAATTGTGGTTGGGTTTTGCTGTGGTGTTTTTGTTTTTTTTTTTTGGTCCCTTTACTTTTTATCAGTTGAGTCCCATGTCAGTTTTTCCATTTTGCTTGGACTGGGGTTTGGATAAGTGATCTAAAGTTACCTTGCTCATCCAGCTTGCCCTGTTTGAACTGGCATCGTGCTAATGCTCCTTCCGTTTTCTGGAACCTCCGATTTCACAAGACACTTTCAAAATTAATCCCAATGGGCCTCAGCTAACAACTTTATGATTCCTGAATGCAGATTGATTATTTAGGTCTGCTGATTCAGAAATGCTTTGTATAGGTATTTACCTTCCAAAGGCATTTAACACCAGAGCAGGAATATTTACTGAACTGCTTCTGTCCCTTCATGTTATCACTACTGCTTTTACTATCTACATCCAGAAATGAGCCTAAAAGTGATTAATGCAGTTTCCTTTGTTCTGAATATCCTTTTGAAAATGTCCTTCTAGTTGCCTTGGGTCCTACTGGCTGTGTATTTTCCCCTAGATACCCTTACCATTTAAAATCTTCAGTTTTAAAACTCTGAAGTTTTAAAAATCCACTCTTCTCTCATCTTTTTAATGAAAATTCTTTTTTTACTCCTTATTGCTACTCTCAATTTTATTGCACCGCTTTCGTCTAATGTTGTGGTAGTTCTTTTTTGTAGGCTTGCAGCTATTGGCCATCTAATACAATTTTCCTTGATGTTTCTACTTTCATTCATGTGTTTTCCTTTCTCATTTTTTCCCCAGAATCAAGTTATTTCCTAATTTTCTTTGGATTTGAGAAATTAGCTCTTTTGAAGTCCTGATGCACATATAACTGTTAGGGACAGCCCGCTATTTGCCCATATTGGATATAATCAGGTCATCCTCACTGTTCCCTTGACAACCATCAACTCTCAGCCCAGTAATTAATTCATCTTTGTCAGAACAAAGTCCAGAAGAGCTACCACATGATGGCTCCTTGTGTTAGAAAACAGCCTATAGTCTTCCCCAAATCAGGATGCTTTCTCAGTGGCTGTCTGGAGCTTCCAGCATACAGAAGTCCCCTACAATACTGTCTTTCTTTCCATGCATTTCTCATGGAGGCTGTGGAGTAATTCCCATTCTACCATCTGATTTTATGGCATGATTCACACGGTCCATTTTCACCAGCTCTATCTTTCCTAAGCAGGTTATAACCAGTTATTTTAACATTCCGATCATGCAAATCGAAACCAGCAGATTTGAGTAATACTGATTATATCACATTTCTTCTCACTAATGAGAATTTCCAATTCCTCTTCCCTGCTACCCCGATGCCTAACGACTACTTAAAAGCAAATAGAAAATGTCTTCTCTTCGCATTCTTTGTCACACGATTAAATCATTTTGCAACATGCCAAGCTTGTTTCTAGTTCCTTAACCCACAGTTCTTGCATTGTGTAATGCTTTGATTGCTGCTAAACGCGAGGTAGGAAGATTAGTTTTCCCTCCTCACCAGCAATATGCTTGTCATCTTGTTTATACAGTGGATGTGACCTGGTGCCCTGCACAACACAGACCTTCAACATCACCTCCCTCAGCTAACCAGTAGTTAGTTCATCCCTGTGTTCTGTGATTTACAGGGCTAGGTTTATTGCTGGTAGGTGATTTGAACCTTGCTCTTCTTTGGATCCTTTTCAAGGGTTCCACAGATCTGTTATCTGTGCTGCTCCCCATGATAGTGTACCAGGAATTTCCCCATTTGTAGTTATCTATGAAATTTGCTAGAAGGATGCACAACCCAGTACCTATTGTGCAGTTATCCTTTTTATTTTGTTGGAGTGCATCCAGAGGAGGCCATGAAGACGGCCTCTCCTATGAAGGCTGAGAGAATTGGGCTTATTCTGCCTAGAGAAGAGAAGGCTCCAGGGAGACCTTATAGCAGCCTTCCAGTACCTGAAGGGGCTACAAGGAAGCTGGGGAGGTTGGAACTAGATGATCTTTAACGTCCCTTCCAACCCAAACCGTTCTATGATTTTCTCCAGGGATATGACTTCCCACCCCATTTTCTTCATGCCAATGTCCTCGTCTATTTCTCAATTCAATTTCCTTGGTGAGTTCAAGAATTCCTTTTAGTTCATTTTGCAGAGTTACCATCAGCATGTCCCTGAATAAGTTCCCAAATATTATTTTTATTCTGTTAGAAATTCTTCTAACCAACCTCAGGTTCATGGAACTTGTCCTAGGTATCTGCATGCAGTACATCGTGCAATCCACATGTAGTACTGTTTGGATTTAATTTGCATAAATGTAGCAAGTACAGTCAAATCATGATTTTTTGGATGTAAGCAACCACTAATATGGTTGCTGATCGGTTCCTCTTCTCTGCCAAGATCAGGTCATATATGAAATTACTGCATAAAGTGTACAACCCTTTCTGAACTGGAACACTGTCACTTGTAATTCTGAACAGTGTATGAATAACTGTATGTTAAGACTAGCACCCTGTGTTACTTGGAAGTATTCCAAAGCCTTTACTGGGATCATTCGTTACCGTTATGAGAACCTCACACCTCAAAAGAAACTTTAGGTAAGTTCATTTTCAGGCAAGTGGCTCCAATTGCCTTTAAGGAGGTGTGATTTCCAGGGAGCAGTAGAGCCAAACTGTGCTGGAAGCAGTTCTGTCTGGAGGGTTTGTTTAAAATGAGAGCTGTTTCCTGAACCATTTGTTAAAAGCTGTATCATCACACTCTTCATGGGACTGCTGTGTCTCCTGGGAGCTGTAGTGTCGATGCCCAGTTTGACTTAATGCTGACCTCCTCTCTCTACCCACCCAGCGCCAGATGTGGGACTCCACCCATGGAGCTGAGTTCCTGATGGATCCCTTCACTCTCAGGCTGAGATCTGGGTTTCTTGTCTCCATCTCCTTTTATTCTCTGACACACTCAGATGTCCCCAGACTAAGTAGGGGGGAAATTATTGCCCTCAGTCCCACTCCATCCTCGTAGGAAACCATTATATGATTTGGGATGGCTGCTGCCTGTCTCAAAGAGTCAGAGTAGGATAGTTCAGAGCTTTCTTTGAAGTCTTGGCAGAAGAGACCCTGTAATTGTCTTCTGTGGGGCAGCTTTGATATCCATAGTGAAGCAAAGCCAGTGATGCTCATGGTGCACACGGATTACCTTTCTGCATCTTTTCCTTGCAGAACCTGATCCCTACATATGATGGGGATGTAGTTGATCTCTCTAAGAATGGGTCACTAAAACAGCTAAGGAAGGTTTTGGGACAGAATCCCAGCTCATGGATTCAAATGACTGTGATACAAAGGGCCCATTCATAAAGCTTGAGAATCTGGTCCTTCGGACAGTGGCAGCAAGATCACAGCATGGGGTAATGTTCTCTGTCCCATTCTGACTCTCCTGTCCAGAATGTAACAGGACAGTAACTCCCTCATGTCAAGGAGTCCCTCCTGGACATTTTCTTTCACTGTCCTGATGAGTTAGTGACATCTGGGGATGTGATCATCAAAGGTCTGACTTGAAAAAAACAGATCTGAGGTTGTGTTTGTTTCAACTGGGCATTTGCTAGTGAGTCTGGAGGCTGTGTAAGACCTGGCTAACCTCAGGTGTAGAGTGTGCTTATGGAAATGCAGCTTCACTTCCAAGACCCAAATAGCACTTCCAAGCTATTGTCTTCAAGCTGCAACATATGTGGATAGTGACCCTAGAAGGACCTGGATCCTGCCTGTTGATAAATGGCATTACTTTATTTATTTATTTATTTTCCACCTGTTGCGACATTGGCCAGGAAAACCTGCCCCACAAGCTTTGCCATTCCAATTCTCCCATTCATTTCTGGCTTCCAGCCGCACTATAAAGTCAATAGTAGTCAATGAAACAATAATGGGAGAGGAGGACCAAGATTAGAGACAGAACCCATCTCTCACCAGTAGACATGTGACTCCAAGGCTAAGTGTTGGCTTGTAAGCCAAAGGGAACCTGGGAAGGAAATGTGATCTTCCCTTTGTTCAGTATGCATGGTCTACTCTTGAATATGCTTCCTGGGAAAAAGAAATAACCCTCTGCAGA